>NW_024412377.1:57130817-57217701 GCF_014898765.1 Herpailurus yagouaroundi
AAGAAGAAGAAGAAGAAGAAGAAGAAGAAGAAGAAGAAGAAGAAGAAAATGGTGGCCGTTCTGTCAGACCTAAGGGAAAGAAATTAGGCCGGGGGGGGGGGGTGGGGAAGAGGTTATATGCATACATCCACCCATGAGACATAAAACCACTCCTTCACAGCAGCACCAGAGTTAAGGGTGAGAATTTTTTCTAAGTACTACTAATTTTATTCCCAGCCCCCTTTCCTCCTACTTTAAAAATTCATGTCAGTTTGCTCTGTCTCATTTCTCTCAGGCCCCTCAATCCATTATGGAGAGCTTTGGTATTAGCTATTAACAACACCAGAAAATATTATTCACTATGTTGAGAGTGGTCTTGAATGAATGATGTTTCCCAACCTGTGAATATATCCTACTAAAGAGAAATATGTTTATAAGGTTTTATGGACTGAGTTGCTGAATTGGAATTGGTTTATTGGAAAAAAACATTTAAATTAGATTCTTTTGTTTAAAAAGTTATGTGTTGAATAGCTGGGAGTCAGGAAGTGATTTCATAAAGGAAATATAAATATATTATGATGAATTTAAGTAGTACAAAGAATACAGAAAGCTTTACATGTAAATTGACTTTATAAATTAGATACCATAAGCTGGTAATAGAACATAGTAATACCCATGGACAAATTCCAGTCAACATAAAATTTGAACGCTTTGAAGATACAGCCAAATCTGTTCTGTTAGAAGTAATAGAAATTTTCTGCCAGTGATGGACTTAACACAGTGGATAACCTTTTCATTAGGCAATTATGTGTTTCAGGCCACAGGATATTCAGTATATATTTTTGTTGTACTTTTTCAGATGTCAGTGACCCCATTTCATAAAATTTAAGTCATACCGAGGTTTTAAACATCTGAAGAAAATCAATAGATGAGACATTGAAGACTATTATCTACCCACTGAAAATATTTTTTTTCATTCTCTCTTTAAAAAAAAAAAATATTGGTCAAAGCTCCACCTAAACATCAAAAAAATCATTGAAAAACCTGGGTGATAATTACCCGTGTCTTGGATTTTACAGTAAAGCGCTTTTGTGTCTTTGTAGCATTTGAAGTTCTAATCCACTTGGTACAATACCCTAGGAAAGGAGGCAAGGAATGTAAAACCACGCTAATCCATTGAGCAATGTTTAAAAAAATGAAAGAAAGAAAGAGTAAAAGAAAGAAAGAAAGAAAGAATAAAGGTATTACTCTAAGTCGGGCTTTATTACCATCACAATCAATAGAAACAAATTTGTAGTCACAGTTCACCTTAAGTGACACTAATTAAAGAGAAAATGGTGTGTAATTAATGTGTAATTAAATTGCAATTCGTAATTAGTTTGTTTGGGCTATTAGGAACTTACCATTTAGGCTTTCAGGAGAAGCTAGTAGATTTTTGTCTGAGTCTAACTTCAAATATGTTTCAATGATACAGGGAGTTCTGTGTTACTTGAGAGAGTAGATCCAAGACCACTGAGTAAAAATTATAAGGAGCTTATACATTAAAATAGAACATTTAAAAAAATGGACTTATCTAAAAGCAAAATGAGCTGCCTGCTATAGATGGATGATCCCACCACTGGAGAAAAGCAAGGAGAGGTGGGATGACTGATATGCTGACCATTTGAGAGGCAGGATGCAGAAGGTGTTGGTGGAAATGTGGCGCAATCCTTAAGGCTGCTGAAAGCATCAGCTGCTATCATTGTATTGTTCTAGTAACTATATCTCAGGGATACAGATTTTGGACTGAGAGCTCTGAGGCATGTTCTGTATTACCTGCACTTACCTCTCCCAACACTTGCTAAAGTGAAAAATGAAGATGTTTCTGTGTCCACCTTTTGGTTAAAGTAGCCCATGTATCTCTTTCCACTCTCTTCACTGAAAAGCTAGAGAAAAAAGAAAACAGAAATGATTTTAAGGATAACCATTTGTGCTTCATTTTGTAAACCAATCCAGATCTCATTCCCCTTCTTTGGAAAGGGGATAGCAGCAGATAGGAGCAGGGATTTGTTACATTTTAAGGGTTGTGTAAGCAACTGTCTCTGACCTTCCCTAGTTCTCAGAAACAGGGCTTAGCAATTTCCCAGCATCACTGTGTAACCCTCTAATCGGAGAAAGCCATGCAGTGTCTTAATGATTAAGTATTAGAATGTTATTTCAGTTAGTTTATTGAAGATGTCTGCACCTAAAATACAATATGGGCACTCAGTAACAGGAAACCTAAATTACAGAGAGGCAGACATGGCAGAGTACTGGCAAAGCCCAAAACCCCTGAGAGAATGGCCCACTGGTATGGAGGAGGAATAGGTTTAGAAGTTTCAGGGATCCCGAGTGAGAGAAGTATAGAATTCTGGCTTGAGTGGTAAAGGATGGCCCTCACATGTATCACAGTCTCCGAGATATCCCAAGTTGCTCTTCTTCAAAAGTCCATCTGTTAGGTTTCTTTCATTTGTACAAAAATTGACAATAAAATAATGGGGATTTGTTGTTGTTGTTTTGTTGGTTGGTAACTATGGGGTAGAATTAAAAGAAGAGCTGGGAAATGCCAAGCAACTGAACACTGGGAAATACAGGAACCAGGGTGACACTGATGTATCTAGAAAATGGGATTTGATGGGTTGCCACAACAGGGGAATAGCACATGAGAGAATCAATTCCTACAATTTCCTTCTTCTGCATTATCATACTCAGAATTCGCATGTCCAGGAGACACAGTGTGACTGGTCTGGGGTCACATAACCTCTGTCCTGGTTAGGTCGGGGCTCTTCAGTGTCAAGAGCAACAACACTTAGAAAAGCAATTCCCCTAGAAAAATCTGTATACTCTTATTAAAAGAGGGGAAATTGGATGTAGGGCAGGAAAAATAAACAACCGCCAAATAAATAGGAAACAAAATAAAAGCAAGAACACTTGTATACCAGTAGCCGCAGAAAAATAGGCTTTCAACATTCATTCCACAATTATTGATTGAGTGTCTGCAGAGTGTGAGACACTCCGCTCACATTAAAACAAGCTTTGCTTTCACACTCCTGCGTGTCAATGAGGGATACATTATGAAAAGAGACCTTTAGCTTTTAGTGGTCATTTCACATTAAGACTAAATATTCGCATCTGTGTTCACAGTGTTATTTTTCTCCAGTTAAAGATCTTGCTTCTCTCATTTGAAATTTCTTTTTTAAAGGAAGGTTTCATGTGTAGATGACGGTAAATCACAGGAAACAAAAAGCTTCAGTCTCAGTCCCAGCTCCAGTATCATGTTTTTTTTTTTTTTCAGTAACCAATATCAAGACACACAATATTCTCATACACACACACACACACACACACACACACACACACACACAATCATAACATTGTGGTAGATATTAGAATATCTCCGATCCAGTTTTCTAGTGGTAGTCATGGTTCTTCATTTGCAAGAAATAAAGAATAGGCTAGGGTATGATACTAGAAACAAAACTGATTCAAATCAGATGCAGCACAAAAAGAGAAATTACTAGAGGGCTTCAAAGGTATCTCATGGCAAACTAAGGTCAAGAATTCAACAGAGTCTCATGATGGATGAACGGGGAACTGAGAGGAAAAACTCAAATCGCTGCCATCTGACATCCAAGCATATCTGTACCTTTATCTTTTTTGAGTCTTAGATGAAATGGCACTTCAGTGTGGGCTCCCCTGTTTTCTCTATTAATCAGAGATCTGTTAGGCAGAGCCTAACACAGGCTCAACCTCACAAACCATGAGACCATGACCTGAGCTGAAATCAAGAGTTGGACACTTAACCAACTGAGCACCGTAGTGTTCCAGTCTTTGGTCAATACCTACAGTCACAGCCTACCCTATGGTCCTTTGCCCTCCCCAAATCAGACTACCTCACTCTTCTAAGAACACATCCTTCATTTTTACTTCTATGACTTTTATTTTCTCTGACATTTTCATCATCAATATTATTCATTCCTGTTCACATCCTCCCCACTCGTATTTTAGGTACCATCTTTTAACTCATAAAGACTTCCCTAATCTAATTAAGATTTGCTCCTTCTTCCTCTCTATAGTCACAGTACCTTATACTGCCTTCATTTAATCTACTTAACTCAGACAACCCTTGATTATTATTACTGATGTTACTTCCAACAATAGATTACAAGTTTACAGAGTAATTGCTATGAATCAGACACTATGCATAGTCCTTGTCCAAACAACCCTATAATAAATACAATTTTTGCCATCTTATGGATAAGGAAACTGGTGCTTAGCAAAGACAAACAACTTGATCAAGAACTAGTAGCTAATAAATGGCAGAGCCAGGATACAACTCCGAGTCCATTTGAACCCCAATTCATCCTCTGAACCACTATATGATAATTACTGCCCCTTTGTGGGCATGTCTTTCTCCTGCACTTGATTATCAGCCCTCAGAGGCAAGGATCATGTTGAGTTCATCTTTATACACACTCTATGCTTAATAGAGTGCCTTTCAGATAGCCAGGAAACATGTTTAGAATTAAATCAAAACTGTGTGCTTTCAGCATCATGAAGCAATGGGAAGGCGTCTCCATGAGAATCATTTGTCTGTAATTTCCACGTGCAGAGTTCTTTGCATTCCACCTGTCATTTCCTCCTTTTTGAATTCTCCTCCTAGGGTTTCTCATTATGATGCATCACCTAAATTCCTCTTAGTTAGGACATCTAATGCAACATGACTAGCGCAACATGAGCACAGAAGCCCTAGAGAACTGAATAGCAGGAAGGTTGTTTTCACCACACTGTGGATTTAAGGGAAGTTATAAAAAATATATGTTAAAGGTCAGCAGTGAACCTCCAAGTTAAGAGCCCTGCTGCGGAAGGGTTCCATCCTTCTTCCTAGTGCACCAAACCACTGTATTCCCATAGAAATTGAGTTGAATAAGCCATGCAAGCATCCCCATTTATTTTTTCCAAGAAAATTGCCTTATTAATGTACAGTATGGAAATAGTGCTCCATGTCAGACCTAACAAGAAGAATTTGGACTGCATGTGTACATTGAAAATTTCATCCTGTGTTTTCCATCCAGCGACTCTCGGGAGTTTTCTGATTTTAAGACTCTGCTTGCTTCTTCAGCAATCCCTTCCTCTGAAAACAATCCCTTCTGAAATGACCTCCTTCCAAAATACCCCAGATGTCAAACAGACATGGCAACCAGATCAGCAGTTCAGTGACCCCAAATAAATGTTTCCTAGGGACTAGGTCTCCAGGCCAGGACGAAATCAACCTAAAATAATAGGAAAGTCAGTAGAGTACAGTGGTTAGCTTAATCGCATGGATTGTGGAGCCCTGCAGACTTGAGCTCAGATTCCAACTCTGTCCCGTAATAACTGTGTGACATGAGGGATTAATACATGCTGTCTAAGCATTACCATGTAAGTAGAAAAGTTAGTAGTAAAATTCTCCTTTCCTCTTCTTAGGTTTGCTATGAAATTAAATTAGATAATATTTGTAAAGTGTTAATACAATGTATGTCTAACACAAAATAAGGCTCAGTAAATAATAGCTAATATATTTAGCAGTAATAAAAATTTACACCAAAATTTATGACATATAAGGTATTACCAACAGAATGTCTTCTTTTAAAAGAAAATAATGGGATCGGTTAACTTAGAGAAGCAGCCTAATAAATGAATCTAAATGGCAGAATTCATACGCTGGGGACACCACCCCATTTGTTTTTTTAATTTTTTAATGTTAATTTATTTTTGAAAAAGAGAGAGAGAGAGACAGAGCATGAGCAGGGGAGGGAGAGAGAGACAGGGACACAGAATCCAAAACAGGCTCCAGTGTCTGAGCTGTCAGCACAGAGCCTAACGTGGAGCTCAAACCCATGAACCGCAAGATCATGTCTTGAGCCGAAGTTTGATGTTTAACGGATTAAGCCACCCAGGCGTTCCCACCCCTATTTTTAACATTGGGATAGGGGGTGATTTTTCAGGCTACAGAAAGCAGACTGTGAACTACCTCCTCATTCTCTTATATACCTTAGCACATCAGCTTCTAAGGCTATAGTAGATGAGAATTGAAGACTGAGTTGATATTGCAAAGTGAAGAAAACATTTCTCCAACACAGGACTATCACTACATTTGGTCTCCTTAGGGCATGTTGGCAGAAGCAACCTTGTAAGTTTCAAATTCCAGAGGCTATAGATTTTTGTTCTCTTTCTTGGCAAATCTTCTTTGTCCATTTTCCATATGAAAGCAAGAAGGTCATTAATCACACTTATTTAAAAGATACTATGGTAAGCATCTTTTAAATATCTCAATTGTATACTCAGTTTTAGACACCTGGATTATAGGCTTCCTCCCAGGTAGTCTAGATTCTGTGCAATTTTTTTTAATGTTTTTACTGATATGCTCTGAAATTGTGAAACTGGTAATCTTCACAATAGTGGTAATCTATTACATATATATTTTTTGGTGTCTTGTTTAACTTTTTAACTTTTTATTGTAAGGTCATCTTTTTTTCTTTTTTTATATTTTATTGTATTTTATTTTAAATTCTAGTATAATTAACGTACAGTGTTATGTTAGTTTCAGGTGTACAATATAGGGATTCAACACTTCCATACATCACCCTGTACTCATCACAAGTGCACTCCTTAATCCCATTACCTGCTTCACCCATTCCCCTACCCACCTCCCCTCTGGTAACCATGAGTTTGTTCTCTACAGTTTGGAGTCTGTTTCTTGGTTTCTCTCTCTTTTTCTTTATTTTGCTCAATTTTTTGTTTGTTTGTTTCTTAAATTCCACATATGAATGAAATAATATGCTATTTGTCATTCTCTGACTGACTTATTTCACTTACCATTATACTCTCTAGATCCATCTGTGCCATCACAAAAGGCAAGATTTCATTATTTTTTATAGCTTAATCATATTCCATTGTGTATATATACCACATCTTCTTTATCCATTAATTTATCGATGGATACTTGGGCTGCTTCTATAATTTGGGTATTGTAAATAACACTGTCATAAACATAAGGGTGCATGTATCCCTTTGAATTGGTGATTTTGTATTTCTTTTCTTTTTTTTTAATTTTTTTTTTCAACGTTTATTTATTTTTGGGACAGAGAGAGACAGAGCATGAACGGGGGAGGGGCAGAGAGAGAGGGAGACACAGAATCGGAAACAGGCTCCGGGCTCCGAGCCATCAGCCCAGAGCCTCACGCGGGGCTCGAACTCACGGACCGCGAGATCGTGACCTGGCTGAAGTCGGACGCTTAACCGACTGCGCCACCCAGGCGCCCCAGTGATTTTGTATTTCTGTGGTAAATGCCCAGTAGGGCAATTACTGGATCTTAGAGTAGTTATATCTTTAACTTTTAGAGGAATCTCCATGCTGTTTTCCATAGTGGCTGCACCGGTTTAAGTTTTTACCAACAGTGCAAGAAGGTTTCTTTTTCTCTATAGCCTTGCCAGCACGTTGTTTTTTGTGTTTTTGATTTTAGCCATTCTGTCAGGTGTGAGGTGATATATCATTGTGGCTTCATGCCTTTAGGCTTAAAATGAGTCTCTTGTAGGCAGCATATAGATGGGTCTTATTTTCTTATATGCTCTGTCGCCCTATGTCTTTTGAGTGGGGCATTTAGTCCATTTACATTCAAAGCAATTATTGATAGATATGTATTTATTTCCATTCTGTTATTTGGTTTGTGGTTGGTTTTGTAGTTTTTCTCTGATCCTTTCTTCTCTTTCTTTCCCGGTTTGCTGGTTTTCTTTAGTAGTATATTTGGGTTTCTTACTCTATATTTTGAGTATCTATTAACATTTGTTTTTGATTTGTAGTTATCATCTTGTTTACACATAACATCCTCTGCATATAGCAATCCATCATTTGAACTCATTCTTTACTCCTCTCCCCTCTGTGTTTCAGATATTTGTGTCATCTTTTACATCCTTCTATTTTATGCTTCCTATTTTTCTTACTCTTACTTATGGGTTTTGCTTTCCACTCACAGGGTCCCCCTTAACATTTCTTGTAGGGCTGGGTTAGTGGTCATGAAATCTTTTAACTTTTGTTTGTCTGGGAAACTCTTTATCCCTCCTATTTTGAATGATAAACTTGTTGGGTAAAGTATTCTTGGCTGCAGAGTTTTCCCTTTCAGTACTTTGAATACATTATGCACACTCTTCTGGCCTATAAAGTTTCTGTTGAAAAACCAATTAAAAGCCTTATTAGGTTTCTTTTTATGTAGCTCTCTTCTTTTCTCTTGCAATCTTTAAAACTTTTTTTATTACTATATACATATATGTGTGTGTATATATATATACATATATATACATCATATATATATATCACTATATACATATATGTGTGTGTGTATATATATACACTATATGTATACATATATACACTATATGTATACATATATATGTATGTATATATATGTATACATATATACACTATATGTATATAGTGATACATATATATATATATTTTTTTTTTCTATTTTAGTTACTATGTGTCTTGGTGTGGACCTCCTTGGGTTGAATTTGTTGGGGGTTATCTGTTTCCTTCCCCAGATTTGGGAAGTTTTCAGCTATTATTTCTTCAAATACATTTTCTGCCCCCCTTCCACTCTCTTCTCCTTTTGAGATCCCTATCAGCAGACATTATTATGTTTCCTGGAGTCACTGAGTTAATCTAAGTCTGTTCTCATTATGCAGTATTTATTTGTCTCTTACCTGCTCAGCTTGATTGCTTTCCATTACTTTTTCCACCAAGTCATTGATACATTCCTTAGCTTCCTGTAGCCTACTATTTATTCCATCAATTATATTTTTAATTTCACTTCTTGAGTTCTTTATCTCTGATTTGTTATTTTTTATCTCTTTGTTGAGGGTCTCACAGATGTCCTACACTTTTTTTCTGAACTCTAGTGAGTATCCTTATTATCATTACTTAAACTTCTGTATCAGGCATATTACTGATTTTTCTTTTGCTTAGGTCTCCTGCTGTGATTTTGTCATGTTCTTTCATTTGGGATATATTTCTCTGTCTCCCTCTTTTGCCTTCCTCCCTGTGTCTGTTTCTCTGTATTAGGAAAGTCACCTACATCTTCTGCTCTTGAAAGTAGTGGCTTTATGAAGAAGAGGTCCTTTAGTGCCCTGCCGTGCAGTGTCCCCTGTTCGCCAGAACCTAGCACTTCAGGGGAGTCTCCAATATGTATTGGTTGTGTCCTGCTATTGTGTCTGAGTTGCTTTTCCTTTCAGTCCAGACATCTGCACTGACTCTCTGCTTGTTGTAGACTATGCTTGTTCTCAGTGATGCTAGTGACATCCAGGCAAGCCAATTCTGAGGAAGCTTTACAGGAGAAAGGCTCAAGGGCAGTGCAGCAGTGTTAGTAAAATTTGCACTGAGACATTGGTCGGAGTCTGGGTACCCTAGTAGTGGGTAGCCACCAGGGTATAGCGGACAGGAGTGGTGGTTGGGGTACATGGCATCTGTGCACACAGTGGCTGGGCAAGAGTGCACAGGGCGTTAGCAAAATTTGCATTGAGTAACTAATCCTGAGCTCCCCAGAAATGTGGTGGTGGCCAAGGGAACATGGCATCTGTGTGAGGGCAGCTGGGTATTGAGCATGGTGGCTGAGGCATACAAAGTCTGTGCATGTAGCGGCTGGGCAGGATGTGTGCAGCATAAGCAAAATTTGTGCTGAGACACTAGTCCTAGGCCAGATTTCTGAAAGTACAAGGGCATGGCCCTCAGAGGCAGCAGCTGGGTTGGGTGCATGCAGTATTAACAAAAATTGCACTGAGCCTAGGACCAAAGCCAGCAGGGTTGGAGTAAGCAAGTCAAGAGAACCTGTGGGTGGCGCTCACTATTAGCAAGTTAAGTAGCAAGTGTCATGCAGTGCCACTGCCCACAGGTAGCTCTGTGTTCATGCTGGAGGGTGGGGGAGGAAAATGGCACCCACCAGCTCTTCTGTTCCCAGATAAGTCCCCCGTAAGCTCTGAAATCAGTATAAGCAGATCTCTCTCCTATTGCACAAGCTGTCCTTTCTATGTTGCCTCTCCTTTGGCTATTGTCTCTTTATGGGCACGGACTGGGCTATCACTTACCACCTCCAGGTGCTGGGTCAGCTGACTTTTAAAGCTCCAGGCTTCAAGTCCCACTGGTTGGTTGTACAAACTCACAGAATTCAGCCCCTCTGGTTTTTAAGACCACACTTTTTGGGGACTGGTTTTCCCTGTGTGGGCTCCCTGGTGCTTTCCTCTGTCCACTCCTTCCCTCCTGAGGACAGCTCCTGACTACCATTTTCTGCTCTTCCTAATCTTTCCCACATGGCTTCTTCTCTACATGTACCTGTGGAGCTTATTCTGCCAGTCTTCCCTCTCTGGTTTATTGACTTGGATGTGAGGGATATCTAATTGTAAACATGGGTCTGGATGGGCTTAGTGTCCTCCTACTCCACCATCTTCCCAGCACCCCCCAACCTGTTTTGGGCTATCTACCCCATATTTAAAAGTTTAAAGTAGATAAATCTTAGAAGAAGCATTGTGCAGGTTAATTGCAAAATTACTTATACAGTTAACTACTGGGCTTTCTGTATTCTCCCCATTTTCTTATCAGTTTACTGCTGAAAAATAATGAAGGGAAAGATGGACCAGTAGATCAAAGGACATGAAGATGTTGTAACAGAAAAGAGGGGGACAAGAAAAGAGGAAAACAATCAAAGATATTAAAAATAAAAAGCAATAAGCTAAATTGAAGTATACAGGAAATAAAAGGGACCAAGATACCAAGAAAAAGGAGAAGAAAATGATGAGGGAGGATAAGGCAAGCTGAGGGCAAAGCACAAGCTAGTACACACACCTCCCCCCTTCCACCCAGGTGGGATATGTGTGATATTCTTCAGGCATTCCTGGCTGCCCAAGAGCAAAGGAAAGGAAGGAAAACAAATGGTTAACTGTTAGAGATCACAGTCATGCAGGACATGAGTCTCCATCAGTTTACAAATTTCAGTAAATTACAAGAAAAAGGCAATCTTATCAATAGCCTAATCTCCAGAAACCTATAGATTCAGTTTACTGCAGCCCCTAATATCACCCTCCCCTCTGCAGTGATGTAGGGAACAAAGGCAAGAAGGAAATGGCAAATAAAATTGAATTTCTTTATAACCTGAAGCCCACTGACAAATACTTGAGTTAAATACAGAGTATAATATTTCTTCAGGAACCCCCTACTGTCCTAATATTAATACCTAACTAGAAGAAAAACAACCTTAGCTTGACAATAGTAAGGCCTCAGTTACCTTAGGAGTCCTCTTTAGCACATCAAAGTCCTTCTGCCATTACCTCCCCAATTCCATAGTATATTACCAGTCATTCTTCACAACCCCAGTGCAGCTCTTTCTGCCCACAGGTCCTGTCCCACCACCCCCCCTCCCCCCCCACCCCCCGGCCCGCCCCACCCTGTGCCTTAATACATTCACCTTTTTTGCACCAAAGGTGTCTTAGAGACTTCAAGAATTCTTTCTTGGCTGTCTGCTCTGAACCCTCCACCACTCCAAAACCCCAACAAAAACATGGGAGAAAAAATCTACTAAATAAATTGTCATTCAAATTTCTGGTGCCTGGTAGCAAAGCTCCTTTCCATGGTCCTGGAAAAAGTTTCTTAAACCCCTTTTCCTAAAAGATTTTGCTTGTGCTTATTCAGGGGATCTAACAAAATAAGGATGCTTTTGAGCTATTGATTGGTGCAAATGTGGCTTAATAGCAGAATCATTACTTTTTTAATCTTGGAACTGCCAGTCCCTACTATTTTCAACTGAACTTCAAGTTGTTCGATTACAGGCTGCCATTACTAATTGTTTTTAAATTTCATAGGACATATCTAGTTCAGGAAGTTTTGTTCTTCAGCAATAGATTTTTTTTTTTTTTAAGGCCTTAGTTTTTAGAACTTTATCTGCTCGGACTTATGAGCATCTAATTTTGGATGTCTTAATCTTGAAACAGCTTGAACTTGGTTGATCACTTAGAAAAATGTGGTCTCAGTGACTCCTGAGTAAAATATAATTTGGGTCACCATCCCCATTTGCTCAGTAGTATTAAAATGATGCATTCCTATAGGTATACATGGGCTGGTATCCCTGTCTGTCCTACAGTTCTTTACCGGAATTGAGCAGAAAAGGTCAAATGGGGGGTAATATGTCAAAAGGCTGTAATTAAGATTTAGAAAGATTAATACCGATGGTATTTAATGAAATTGGCTTTTAGAGGAATGCTCATCTATTACTTTGATATTTAACATTTTTTTCTTATTAAAATGTTAGTGCTGAATAGAAGCTCACAATCATTGGCAGAAATATGAGTTTATAGAGCCATCAGCAAAGGGGGTCACAACTAATAAACAGAGGGGGGGTTGTGCGCATGGTATTGATGATAAAATTACTAAGCTTTTCTAGTTGAGATATAATTTTGTGGTGTTTTTTCCAGAGATTTAATTTTTTTTTATTGCAATAATTAGCAAACTGACTATATCACTTCAGTGCACTGATAGTTTTTTGTTTTTTTTTTTAGTCATTTCAGATGTTTATAAAAAATCTCAAATACATATAGAAAATAAAAAAAAACCCATTGATAGAAAAAAAATCTATCAATTTTTTACAGACAGGAGTAAATTTTGCCTCTTAGGGGAATATACTATTGTTAAATCCAGCCTATCGCATTGAAAAAAGATTCTAGTCTAAAGTAGCACTGATGCCTTTTGGTGTTTTGAAGAAGGAGCTGTTGCAAATTGTAAGGAAATTTCCATTTCAAAAATAGCTACTGAACTATCACAATGACTGCTTTGCATATATTTTTGGTCACAAAAATACCATTGTTATTTTTTACTATGGATATGCAAATGAGATGTTGATAGGATTAAGTTCTGTCACCTTCTGAGACTGTCTTAAGCTTGCACTATTGAAGTTTTCCTTTCCCCACCCCACTATTTCCTTTACATTTAATTAAAGCCATCAAACTCATTTTACTTTCCATTCTGAGTGAGGTTTCCCTCTCCCTTCTCTTTATGGCTTTTCGCTCGTGATTTTTGCCGGAGTCTTATTTCGTGTTCCTCACATTTGCTTCAGGTTGTGACTTATTTCATCTCAGGGCATCTTTTTCTACTTTCAGTTCAGAAAGTTATTTTTCCATTTATATTTAAAATACAAGGAAAATTCAATAGGTTATTATCATAGGCCTATTTGGACTTACTATATCCCAATTAAATATGCTAGGTGCTTTGGTGCCATGTAAATGATTTATTGCATTTGTTTATGAATGAAAACTAAAATATGCATTTTGGGAAGCTCATAATGGTATCAAATGTGCATGTGTGTGTGAAAAACAACTAATTGTCACTGTTGTTATGTCTGTTTCTGTGTTTCTAAATCCTACCAACCATCCACCTTTTTAAAAAATGCATGTACACATGCACATTCACACGCACTCCAATAATCAGTGTTTAGACTTAATAAAAGGGTTGCATACTATGTTCCATTCTTGTAAACAGACTAAACACATACTCATAAAAAGGCTTGAATACCCAGCATTCTAAAAAATTTTGTTGTTTTTGTTGTTTTTTAAGAAAACCAATTTAGGTGTGAATGGAATAAGATAGACTCACTGAATTAGGTAGAATGAGAACTACCCCCCCTTGGAGGGGGAAGAGCTTTCACAGCTGAGGCATTTCAGAAAGGATTTCCTTCTGCGACAAAGAAAGAGAGAATTCATGTCCTGAAAATATTACCATATTTCCTGGGTTAGTTATCTGCAAATCATAAATTGATGTAATTAAATGAGTTGTTACATTGCATATATATATTTTTGTAACCATTTATTTTAAAGTTTATTTATTTATTTTGAAAGAGAGCTTGTGCATGTGAGAGAGGAGGAAAAAGAGAGGGAGAGAGAGGGAGAGAGAGAGAATCCCAAGCAGGCTCAGCGCTGTCAGCACAGAGCCCAGCACAGGGCTGGAGCTCATGAACAATGAGATCATGACTAGAACCAAAATCCAGAGACCCTCGCTCAAACAACTGAGCCACCCAGGTGACCCAGATTGCATATTCTTTATATGCATGCATGTACACACACACATGCATTGCTGTAGTCCAATCAAATTAAGTATATTCGTTCATGTTAAAACCTATTTCATATTCCTTTTATAACTATGGCATAAACATCTTATCCTTAAATATGTTTTTCTTAATCCAAATTAACATAAAAATATTATTAAAATAGTTCTTTAGTTTCAAATATTTAATTAATATGTATTTTGATTAAATCACTAACTTTTGAAGTTTTACTGCTCTTGGCAAACTGTTTTGTACACATTCATTTTCCCATTCATATTATTTATTTGGAAATGGAATTTGGTGGATATCTGTAAAATTAATTTGCTTTAGAAACCTCTATTCTGCTCACAAAGCAGGAAATTCTCTGTAGATTATTATTTTTTATTTAAAAAATTGTTTTAATGTTTATTTATTTTTGAGAGAGACAGAGACAGAATGCGAGTGGGATGGGGCAGAGAGAGAGGGAGGCACAGAGGGAGGCTTCAGATTCAAGCAGTCTCCAGGCTGTGAGCTGTCAGCACAGAGCCTGACGCGAGGCTCGAACTCATAAGCTGTGAGATCATGACCTGAGTGAAGTCAGACTTTCAACCGACTGAGCCACCCAGGCCTCTCTGTAGATTATTTTAAAAGTCAAGATATATACATATATAACATGTAAATATTAAAATATGTATCCAACTAGGAGATTGTGACCAGTGGAGACAAATGTTCTTAAACCAAAGAATGAATAAGAATGCTTGTAAAACCTCGTAAGTCCAGCTGAGTGTTCAATATGGAGATTAAGAAATTGTGAACACTCATTCTTAATTAACATTTTTTCAATTTTGAATATTAATTTAGTTCTCTTTGGAGACAGATGAACGATATTATAGAAAAGGTATAATTTTGAAGCATTGCAATACAATGTGTGAAAATGCTTTAAAACTTAGAACTCAGTCAAGTGAGCTATTTTGAAAACTACTGAATTGTAGTAAAATCTTTTCCATTTGCATGTGACCTTCCTCCTTTCCTACCTTCTTTTCTTCCCTCCCTTCTTCCCTCCTTCCTTTCTTCCTTTTCTTTCTCTCTCTATTTCTTATAAGTTTTCATGTGTGAGTGCAGCATATGGAGCAGTTGTATAATATGGAGCAAAGACAGTAAGGAATTTAAGGTGATGTAGGAGAGCCATTTATTTGAAATTGGGCTCATAATTTACTCAATTACATACAATGATGTTGAAAATCAGATGACAAAACAATATTACTTGGGCAATTACTTTTTGTTATAAAAGACATAGTTATAACTATATAGAGCATATATGTGTGTATATGCATGTGCATGTGTGCACATGTGTAACTAAAAAAGATTAAAAGAGTTAAAAAAACACTATCTGTAGTTGGTTGCATTATTGATGATTTTTTTCTTCTGTGTTTTTCCATATTTTCCAAAATTTCTGTAATAAATATGCATAATTTTTATTACAGTGAAAAATTTATTTTAAGTTTATTTATTTATTTTGAGAGAGACAGAGAGCATGAGCAGGGAAAGGTCAGAGACAGAGGGAGAGAGAGAGAATCCCAAGCAGGTTCTGCACTTCAAGTGCACAGCCCAACACTGGGGCTCAGTTCCACAAACTGTGAGAACATGACCTGAGCCGAAATCAAGAGTCTGACACTTAACCAACTGAGCCACTGAGCCGCCTTTGATAGTACATTTTTAAATGAAGAAGGAAGGAAGGGAGAAACGGAGGGAGAAAGGAAGGAAAAAAAGGAAGTCTTTATTATTTTTTTTTAATTTTTTTTTCAACATTTATTTATTTTTGGGACAGAGAGAGACAGAGCATGAACGGGGGAGGGGCAGAGAGAGAAGGAGACACAGAATCGGAAACAGGCTCCAGGCTCTGAGCCATCAGCCCAGAGCCTGACGCGGGGCTCGAACTCACGGACCGCGAGATCGTGACCTGGCTGAAGTCGGACGCCTAACCGACTGCGCCACCCAGGCGCCCCAAAAAGGAAGTCTTTATAATCAGGAGGAATGCTTTTGTGAAGCTGAGGAGGTCACTTTTGACAGAATCTCCTGCTTATCAACTGTCCTCTTCTGTATCTGGATTTTTAAAGAGCCAAGAATTTTTAAGTATGGAAGATCTATCATTAGCATAGATCTTTGAAAAGAGGGAATAATTCAGTGTGAGGGTGTGTGTGTGAGAACATGTATTCAGACGACTTCATGACATATATTGTCTTAATTTGTTCTAGTTTCGCAGTAAGTGTAGTTTGCTTTCTCTAATTCCCTGAGTAACTCTGACTGACATGAAAGAAAACACACCTGGAGCCATGATCTGAGTGTGTGAGAAGATGACACGTGATTGACTGTTAGCCCAGGTTTCAACAAGTGAATAGCTGTGACTCAGATAAAATGGACTCGAAGAGATTTCCCTGTACATTCATGGGAACAGGAATTGTATATTACACATGATACATGTTTTGCACTTACAAAGCATGCTTTGTACCTAGGAGGCTCATAATGAATGTTTGTAAATCTTTGCATTGTTAATAAAATTGGACACTGTATTTTGTTGTTGCTGTTTATTTTACTTTTTTTTAAAGTTTATTTTTGAGAGAGACAGAGAGCACAGCAGGAGAAGAACAGAGCGAGAGAGAGAGAGAGAGAGAAAGAGAGAGAGAGAGAGAGGTGGGGACGGAGGTTCCGAAGCAGGTTCTGTGCTAACAGCAGAGAGTCCTATGTGCGGCTCGAACTCATGAACTGTGAGATCATGACCTGAGTTGAAGTCAGATGCTTAACCAACTGAGCCACACAGGTGCCCCCCAAATTGGATAATGTTTGAATCTAGACCAATTCTTTCTAACTTATTAGAACCTTACCTGCTCCTACCCCATGATTTTGGAAGTATAATCAATACAAACATTATTCTCAAAGCACAGGCTCAGGTTTACACAGAGGGAGACACTTACAGTCTAGGATTTCAGGGATGTCAGAGGAAAGACTTCTATTATGACAGTGTGCCCTGTGTCTGTTCGTTATCATATCTGGATTGTCTGTATCACTTAAAGTCAGTTTTTCTGGAAATGCAAACTGTGCATAGATTACCTGCATCAGAATCATCTTAAGTGTTTGCAAACATGCAGTTCTTGGAACTCACTCCAAACCTATTATTTACACTAAGTTTGAGAAAATTGGGTAATAGTAATAATCCCAAATCTAGACTCTTACATACAATCTTAGCATGATCTCAAAATAAGGATTATATCAGCTCTCTTACCCCATTCCCATATAATCTCTGTTCCAAGTAGATCTTCATATGTGGCAGAGAGGGTTTATACTCTACAGTGGAAAAGTGGTCTGGATCAGTGGGGGTGAACCTGAACCTGAAAAAAATGTAAAAGTTAGACAAATATATTGATTGATCCGCAGAATTACATGGGAATGTTTTTGCCCTTTGTTAAGCTGTTTGTTGAAATTTAACATATATACAGAAAAGTTTACATATTGTAGGCGTGCAACCTAACATATCAAACATATTGTAAGCATAAATCTAACGTACTGGTGCAATCAGCAATCAGATGGAGAATCAGAGCATTTCCAACATTCGAGAAGCCTCTATGTCTCCCTTCCTTTCATAACTTTCCCCCTGGCCCAGGGTAAGCACTATCCTGACTTCTAACACCAGAGATTAATTTTGCATTTTTTTTGAACTTTAATGTAGATGTAATCAAACAGAATGAATTATTTTGTAGTTGGCTTATTTCAGTCCACGTTTTATTTAATTCATCCATATTGTTGATGTAGTAGTTCTTTCATTCTTCTTCAGGCATGCTATCTGTTTGGTGAAATATGCTCTGAAGTGTTTGTTCATGGATGGGTATGGATGGGTATTTTAGTAGTTTCCTATTTTAAAATATTATACAGAGTGCCACTATGAGCATTCTATTACATGTCTTTTAGTTGAATATGTGACCAAGAGTAGAATTACTGGGTCACAGAGTATGCATAAGATCAGTGTTAGCAGACACAATCAAATAGTTTTCCAGAGTGATTTTATCAGATTTCCCTCTAGCAGTGTGAGTGTTCTATATGCTCCACATCCTTGTCAGCACTTGTCGTTTTTAAACCTCTTTCATTTAAGCCACTCTGGTTAGTATGTAAGATCGTATGGTAGTTTTGAATTCACATGGGAAGTTTCTATACCTATCATTGTCAATTGGTTTGTTTATTTGTTTTAAATATCTACTTTCTGTACTTAAACCTCAGAGTTCTGATTCAATAGGAAAAGAAAGGGTCTTGGAATTCAGGATATTTTAAAGCTCTCTGAAGTGAAACTGATTCCCATTCTGACATTTGAACCACTGGCCTAAGATAACCGGCTTTCAAGGACAGAGAAGGGAATCGATTATTTAATGGATACATTCAAAATGCTCCCACTGGGATGTGAGCATAAGGAACTCATAGATAATTGGCTCAATGAGGCAAGATTTTTTTAAAAAAATTTTTTTATGTTTATTTATTTCTGAGACAGAGAGAGACAGAGCATGAGAGGGAGAGGGGCAGAGAGAGAGGGAGACCCAGAATCAGAAGCAGGCTCCAGGCTCTGAGCTGTCAGCACAGAGCCTGACGTGGGGCTCGAACTCACAAACTGTGAGGTCATGACCTGAGCCGAAGTTGGTCACTCAACCGACTGAGCCACCCAGGCACCCCGAGGCAAGATTTTTAAAAATGTTTTTTTAATGTTTATTTATTTTTGAGAGAGAGAGAGAAAGAGGGAGGGGCAGAAAGAGAGGGAGACACAGAATCCAAAGCAGGCTCCAGGCTCTGAGCTGTTAGCACAGAGCCTGATGTGGGGCTCAAACTCATGAACTGTGAGATCATGACCTGAGCCGAAGTTGGGAGTTTAACCGACTGAGCCACCTCAGTGTCCCAAGGGAAGATTATTTTTAAGTTTGTATCAACCATTTTAACAGAGATTCTTAGATATTCTGCCAAGATATCCATCAAAGCAAGGTTATGCCCAAAATGTATAGTTCAGTGTTTCAAAGTAATTTAATATGTAACATAGGGCTCTATATTAGGGTTCTCTAGAGAAACAGAACAAGTGAGATATCTATAAAAGGAGATTTATTACAAAAATTGGTTCACAAGTATTATGGAGGCTGAGAGGCCCTATGCTGTGCTTTCTGCAAGCTGGGGAACCAGGAAAGCTGGCGGCATAATTCAGTCCCAGTTTGAAGGCCAAAGAACCAGAAGCACCAATGTCGAAGGCTGGAGAAGATAGATATCCTAGCTCAAGCAAAGAGAAGAAATTTGCTCTTCCTCTGCCTTTTTTTTTTTTTCCCCCTATTTAGGCCCTTAACATTTTGGATGATGTCCACCCACAATGGTAAGGGCAATATTTACTCAGTACACTGATAAAATTTCCAATCTCTTCTTGAAACACCCTCATAGATGTACCCAGAAATAATGTTTTACCCTACATGGCCAAGCGAACACATATTAAGGATCAGCTCTGAATATTACATCTAATGTAATTGTTGCAAATCTGGGGACATAATCCTATGAGTTATTTCGGGTATCTTACCTTTAGCACATTCTGATCAAGCTTTATAGTTTCCACCAGGACGAAAATGATGCAAGAAGGAAAATACCACACCCACAAGCTTTTTATAGTCGATGTGATATCTACACATTTATATCAAATACCTGGTTAGGATTAGGTGATAACAATCCTAACTGAGATACCAGAAACTACTGCTGAAACTCTGAATGAGCAATGGATAATTTTAGCTTTTTGGTTTTAGAACTCAAGAAGGCAATGTTGGGGATATCAAATTATCTTTATGTATGTTATCAGATCAGGGTGTTTTACCTGACAGAGAATCAATTTTAAATCTCATCTAGAGAGTGAATGAGAGGATTTCAAGTTGCTTTACCTTCTTCCTTTGCGTCATTCTTTGACACATGCTGAATGACATCAGTGGGCTTTACTGGAGACACTTACTTTAGCTTTGGTTTAAGGCATTACCTGTATGTATTTCTTCTATTAAAGCCCACCACGCTGATGTGAGAGTAATAAAACAACAGAGTTTGGCGCCATCCATCTTTTGTTATAGATTGCTGAAATGATGTTGGAGAGTGTATTTATAAGTAGTGCATACTAGTGTTGCCAAATATTGACTTTGCTTGCTAACTCCATCACATAAAACTTCTGACGACAACCTAAGTAATGTTCAGTTGAAGATAAAATATTGCAAAATAAATGCCAAAAATGGAAACCATTTTTCAAAACACTAAATTAGGAAGTTAAGAAATCGGGGCAATTAATCAATATTTCAAAATGATGAATATATTTTACAAAACACCACTTGAAATGAAAAGCTCAAAAGGGAGGTTTTTCTTGTATGCTTAAAACAATGTTTATTTTAGGCTGCTGTGGCATATTTCAGATGAGGCTTTGGAAAAACACTTTACGTAACACTTGGCTATAGTTACATTCTTCATCAAAATGATCTGAAGAAATACATGTAAATCATTTAGTATTTGATGCTAATAATTAGTATACATGTTATTGAGAACCTATGTTCTCAGTGCTTTACCAGCATTTAGTCTGCTCTCTTTAAAGCCTGTATTATTATTATCCTGATTTTAGAAAATATACTAATGGTGAAACAATATTCAGTCATTTCACAAAGTTTTGTTTTGTGCTAGGTAATTCCAAAATTTAACAAGTTAGAGTCACCCAAGTTCATGGGCTTATATTCCTTCAGGGTAGGTGAGGTGAGGAGAACAAATGAGGAAATAAACAAGAAAATAAAATGTGTTAAGACGAATCAAGAGATAAGATAGGAAATGTGTATTGCCTAGAAGATAGGACTAGGCAAAGAAGGGAGAAATTAAGGCAAGATATCATTGTTTGCATGCAGAAATCCACCTGCAGGCAAACTCTCAGCATATCTAAAATAACCAAAGAAACAAACAAGATATTGTGACCAGAGTGGAATTTAAAATATAGTTGTGAAGGTATATAAATACAAAATATTTAGGTAAGAGTTCAGTAGTGGCCTTAAATACCATCTGCATGCTAACGGTCCCCTATATGTTATCTCCATCCCAGTCTGATTCCTGGACTTATAAATCCAAGTGTCGATATGATGCTTTAACTTAGATGCCACTTTGCCATCTCAATCTTTGCCATACTCTTTGATACATTTGTATCTTAGAATTTTAATTAATAAGAGTTATTTCTCTTTGGTTAATTATAGCTCCATTGAGATGACTCATTTTCTGGACTTGCCAAAGAATAAGGACTGATTTTATAATATGATAAGTATAAACAATTTCTATTAGTAATTTTTTGGGAAACTTACAAGGAATGCCCTGATTTCCTTACCGGTCTAAAAAAAAATCATTGAGGACCTATTCAAGCCAGTCCTAGACAACAGTAGGAGAAAAGAAACCAAATCCCTGTCTTCAAGGAGCTTATGTTCTAGTGTAGACATAGTGAAGCAAAAAAAAAAAAAAAAAAAAAAGGAAAAAATTCAGGATAAATAACGTGTATATTTATCCCAACACAAAGAAAGGCCATTGGGAGATGTTGTAACAGGAAGGACTTCTTGAGGAAGGAATGCTTGATACAAATAAAAAGTTTTTTTAAAAAGGTACTTCGATGGAGAGCTAAGATTACATTTTTTGGAAGACCGAAACATCACAACATGAGCCACTACATATTACTATCTTTAAAGCTTTGAGTTAAAGCAAGTTGGTTTTGTCCACCTCCATTTCTGCCATATGGAATTTTGTGTTGCCAACTGAGGTATAGCAAAGTATATGTACATTTTGTCTAGAATCTCATTTTTCTCACTAATTGGCTGACAATAAAATAGTTCCCAGATGATTACTAATTTAGACATTAAACACATCCCTGCCATCTCATTCTTCCATTTAAAGCAATCATCCACATATTTTTTTAATGGTAATTAGCCAACTTTTATTGTTTAGCACTTTGTAATTACAAAATAGCTTCCAGTCATCATTTAGATATGTCTAACACCATTCCGAATGAGTTATTGGAAATCCATGCTTTGTGTGTGATTGCAAAAAAATTAAATTTCTTCAATACTATTTTGCCTTTTTCAATGAGTACCTTTGTATCTCACTTCACTTGCTTTATACCTACCATCTCCTATTTGAATGTGAAAATTTTGCTGCAAAAATACCAGCTTCTAGCTTAATCTCTCATTAAAGAAACAGAACTTTTTACAATATTAAGATAATTTATTTTGGTGGTGTTCAACATTTAGACACTAGTATAACTATACATACTGATTTTATGGCACAACATTTTGGGAAAATGAGTATCAGTTTCCTATTCCTTATTTTTGGTTTTTACTTCTAGTTATACCATTTCAAAATAAATAATTTATCATGTTTTATTTGAAATCAAGAAACCCAGCTATAAGGTAAAACCAGCTGATGTACTTCAAGTTCAAGAGAAATAATTCTAATTAAAAATTGGACAAGGAAAAAGTTTCGTATAAATATAAGTGGAATTATTAGAGACTTATTTTGTGTTACCTTGGGTGTACATTTGATTGAGTTCCTATGATTTGGAATCAGTGTACTTGAATTTCCCTTTCCAGGTGCCCGTTGACTCTTTGGTTGTGCCCTTTCTAAACCTCAGTGTTGGGATCGGTACAGTGGGATTAAATAGAGTAGTTAATGCAAATAATTGCTATAGGAACGTTCATGGAATAAATGTTTCTTTTATTCTTACAGAAGTAAAATTCTCCAGAATAGGGAAGACCTTATTCCAGATAAAGGATTGCATATGCAGAATATATCTTGGTAGCATATACCTCTCATGGAGTTGTTACTTAGAGAAGTAGCTGGTAATACTTAAAACACTTTGTGATTAGCCACCCATAAAAGCCAGTGCTCCACCCGATAAGTCAGAGAATTTCCAGTTCAGTAATCTCCTAGTCACTCTGTGTGACTTTTATTATAGAAGAAAAGGATTTTAATAGCAGAATATACCAGTTCATTGGATCAGTTAAGTTTCTGTTATATCCATAGACCCTTAAAGCTCTCTTTGTAATCAGCCACTTCCATCATTTAACTGCCTTGTTTTGTGTTTTGGCAACAGACCCCAAGTGAATGGGCCTATCTGGGGATGAGAAGAAAGAAAGCCACCCAAAGGCCCTTTTTTGCCTTTGCAAACTGATGGTTTCCAAGCAGTTTTCTGGTGTTTGGAAACACTCTGTAGTAACTGGGGGAAGAGGCAGCTGTGCTTTGGCCCACATGAGGTAATTTGCAGACACATTTTAATTGCCTTTTAGGGAGCATGAAGGAGTTCCAAATAGTCTAATGAGTTCCAGCAAACACCTGTGAAATGCTTTTAGACGGCCATGTAATACTGAAATTAAGAATGTAATGCAGCAATTGGAGGCATGGTGGTTTTTCTTTTTCTTCCTTCCTTTCTTTCTTTTTTTTTTTTTTCCTGTCTTCTCTGAAAAGGATAGCGAGAAATGTTTTAAAGACTCCTTGAGTATAGTTGGTTTTCCACTCACCAAATGATACTTTACCTTTGACTTCTTGGACTCATAGAATGAATTCAGTAAGGCTTGATAGAATCTTCACATCAACTTTAAAAAAAAATGAAGACTCTTGAAAATACACTAAAATTCAAATGAGAGGGATATTAGGCAGATAGTTAAAAATCTAAAACTATACTTCTATTAGTCAATAAATAATGTTAAATGGATAGATCTGAGATTTAAAATAATCATAATGATAGATGGAAATTGTGCAAGATGCCGCATAGTTTTTCTTCCTGTCTCCTTCCCTTCTCATTGTCTCCCTCTCTGCTGCCTCCCTCCCTCCCTGTCTCTCTTCTTTTCTTCATTCCTTCACTTTGTTAATGGTTCATTGTCAATTTAAATAAAGGTATTTTGAGAGATGATGGCATTCTAATCTCTCTAGTAGGCTCTTGGGAACAAATGAACTGCAACAGAGGGAAAATTAGTATAATTTGGAGATTTAACAAAAACAAAAATTCAGAAATTATCGCCTCATTCTAACTTCAAACATATTATTATTTTATGAGTGTGTTTGTGTGTGTACTATGTAAGTACATCCTCTTCCTTCTGAGAACTAACAACTATCTTCAGATGTGTGTTCATCATTTACAAAGACCTCTTTATACTTTTAATACATATAATATATAATATTTCATATACATACAGGCACAGACACATACACACAGTCCAACAAAATAGAATACTCTAAAATGAAATCACTGCATTGTTTTCCTGCAGATGTTCTTTTCTTTTTAGCATAGCTATAAAAAACATCAGTGTTAATAGATGTTGCTATAATTTGTTTATTTTCATGGCTGTATAATGTATCATGGTAAGAATGTCCACATTTTATTCTTTTGTTATAACATTTAGATTGTTTTCACTTTTTCACTATTACAGGCAATACTTCTCCCATCTATGACTGTAAAAGTATTTCTTTAGGCAAAGAATGGAATTGGTAGGTGACAAACTGTATGCACTTTTGACTTGACTATATTTTGCTGAATTTCTCTCCAAAGTGGTTATACCAATTTACTTCTCTACCAGCAGTGCATAAGAATTCCTATAGATCTGTATCTTTGCCAGTTGCTGAAATTGCCATTTTCAGCTTTGTCTATTTGATGGATAGGAAATTCCAATTTGATTTTGTATTTCCTGATGAGTAGTGAGATTCTACACCTTTTGTATGCATATTGATACTTTATGTACAATCTGTGAATTTCCTATTATTATCTTTTTTCATCTTTGTTTTTTATTTTTTTAATGTTTATTTATTTTCAGAGCCATAGAGCACATGAGTGGGGGGGGGGGGGGCAGAGAGAGAGAGGGAGAGGGAAAATCCCAAGCAGGATCCATGAGGTCAGTGCAGAGCCCAATGAGGGGATCAATCTCATGAAGTGTGAGATCATGACTTGGGCCAAAATCAAGAGTCAGATGCTTAACCGACTGAGCCACCCAGGTGCCCCCCACCCTTTTTTTTTTAATTTTCTTAAATGGACTTTAGGAGTTTTTCTGTTTTGGCCACAAAAATGTCCTTGGTTATATGCATTACAAGTACCACCTTTTTGTCTACAGTTTATGTTGTTTACTTTGCTATATTTGCTTTTGACACACACAAAATTTGAATTTTAATTATTTATGATTTGTCTTTCTATGTCTCAATTTAGAAAGACTTTCCTAGTCTGGAGATAATAAAGTCACAATATTAGAGTCTTTTTTGTATGTAATAAAGTTTTGTTTTTCCTATGTTAAAAATTTAATCAAGCCATGTGGAGTTTGGGCTGTGTATTTTGTGAGGTAGGGATCCATGCTTTTCCCATATGGCTATCTCATATTGTTAGCACCTGCTAACAATGCTAACTATAGCACCTATCTTGCTCATTTGCAGTGACCTGTGTTACATATTAAGTTTCTATATGTACATGCCTCTAGAGCTGTGCCCTAATGTGGGAGTCTACTGGTACAATAGCTATTTCCATTTAAATGTATTTAAAATTAAGCAGAATTTAGAAATTTAGTTTTTTTAGTCGCACCAGACACATTTCAAGTTCTCACTAGTGATATGTGACTACTCACTACTTTATTGGACATTGCAAATACAGAATATTCCCATTATCATAGAAAGTGGAATTGGACACTTTATTGGAAAGTGCTATTAAAGTATTAGGTGCTCTAGTAGGATTAATTCACCTCCTTCTACTCCTGCCTGTCATTGCCCCAGTGCCACAGTATCTTAATTTGTATGGTGTCTCTATAATCTTAGTATTCTAGGGTGGGTCACTTTTTCTTATTCTTATTTTTTGGAGGCTTCTTCCCTATACTTGAATTTTTGTTTCTCAATGTAATTTTCAGTATCAGTTCTAGGGAATTTGATTAGAATTTCATTGAGTTTATATAGAAATCTGGTGACACTTTATATCTTTATGTTATTGTATTTCCAATCTTAAATAGGATATACTTACTCATTAATTTAGAATTTTTTTTAATTTAAAGTTTTCTCTACAAATATCATGTACATTTTGAAAAGCTTTAATTATAAGCACTTTAAAATTTTTGTTACTATTCTAAATTGTACTTTTCTTTTACATCACCTGTTTATAGTTTGAGTATGGCAATATCATTACTTTGTATATATTGAGACTTTCTCTAGCATTCTCACTGAATAACTAAACCTTTTTCATTCTATAAAATCTCTTAAGTTTTCTGAATAGACAATCTAAATATTTGTGAATAAGGACAATTTTTTTAATATTTTATTTCAATTTTTATAAACTTTATTTCATTTTTATTGATTTTAGTAGAGATTTTTAGTACTATTTGGATTAGATTTTATAGGAATGATAGTGCTAAAATCCCATGTTGTTTTTTTAGTTGATAAGTTTTTATAAGGTTAAGAACATTTTTTATTCCTACTGTTCATGACAGTTTTACTTAATTATAAATTACTCTTAAATTTTGTCAAATTACTTTTTTATAACTATGTTATAATATTGTTTCATTATTCCAGTTAATATGGTAAATTAATAGTAAGTATCATGATATTAAAATGTTTTTACGTACCTAAAAGTATCCAACTGATCCTTCATTATTATTATTGTTGGCGTTGTTAAATTATTGGATTTGGTCTTCTAACATTTTGTTTAGGAATTTTTTTTTTTCTATGACTAAAAATAAGACTGGCCCATATTATCCTTTATCAAACCACCCTTCTTTATCTTATCTTTAAGAGTTGTGCTGACTTGGAAGCATTTGCTTGATATATGACAGAGCTTGAAAATATCTATTCTTTTGCTATCTCTTGAAAAAGTTTGTATTTCAGTTATGAACTGTTCCTTGATTATTTGTTAGAAATTGTTATCTGGGCCCTGTGTATCATTTCTTGGTATAAATTTGATTTGCTAAATACATTTCTTTTAGAGTCAATAGTGGTCTTTTGATGCTTTCTTTTTCTTCTCAGTCACTTGTGGGAAGTTGAATTATCATAGGAACGTTTTCTTTTTGTCTGTTTCCTAAAATATCATTCTCTTTTTATCTTGTTAATTTCTGCTCTGCTATCTTTCATACCTAATATTATTCATTTTATCTTTTTTGTTATTTATTTGCAAGCTCTGTTGGAGTGTATTGTATTAGTCTTTACAAAGAATCAGCTTTTGGTTTGGTTGGTCATTGTTAGTTTAGCTTTCATTTATCTTTTATTATTTTTTTGCTATTTTTTCTACATTTGCCTTCTTTCATTTTCCTTTGGATTTATCCTGTTGTTGTTTTTTTCTACTTTCTTGAGTTGGATAAATGCTTAGACCATTTTTAATTGTGAGCATTTTTCTCATTCTTAAGGTAAGAGTTAAGGTCCTGTTTTTTTCTGATTCCTACTTAGCTTCATCCCACAATTATTTACATTTTTATTAATAGTTATTTCTAACTATTTTACAGTGTTTGTTTTGATTTCCCTCTTAACGCATTATGTATTTAAAATAATGTTTTTGGAAACTTGGTTCTTTTTTGATTTAATGTTTGTTTACTTGTTTCTTTGTTTTTTTTTGGGGGGGGGGTGGTGAGGGACAGAGAGATGGAGACAGAGAGTCCCAAGCAGGCTCTGAGAGGTCAGCACAGAGCCTGACATGGGGCTGGATCTCAGGAATTGAACCATGAGATCATGAACCCAGCCAAAAATCAAGAGTCAGATGCCTTCACCAACTGAACCACGCAGGTGTCCCTTTTCTTTTTTCTTTTCTTTTTTTTTTCTACCTACATTTCATTCAATTATAGATTTTTGTGTGATTCTGATACTTTTAAATAAGCTGAAATTAGTTTTCTAGCTCAAGATGCATTTGCTTTTCTACATATTCTGTGCATATTTGAGCAGAATGTTTGTTATATAATTGTTGAGGAAATAGTCTAATATATGTCCATTTAATTGAGCTGGGTGAATAAGGTGTTGAAATTTTATCTTTTCTTACTATACTTTTTGGTTTTTTTTTTTAAGTTTTTCTGTTCTGTTTTACAAATGACTTAATAAAAAAGATGTGTTAAAATACCCCAATATGATTGTGGATTCGTCAAAATCTATACATTTTTGTTTATATTTTGATGTTACATCATTAGGCTTATACACGTTTGAATTCAATGAATTGAATATTTTATCATTAGACAGTAACCTTCTTTATCTCTAATAATGTTTTTAACCTTATGACTTATTGGTCTGGTGTTAAAATATTTACAAAGTTTCTTTTTGACTAATATTGTAAATCTCTTTGTTTTTTTAAATCTTTTCTTATTTCTATTCAGCTTATACAAATTGGATACTACATACAGTTTTTGTCTGTGTGTTTATTTATTTTAGTGCATTTTGACAACATCTATATTTTAGCTAGATGATTTAAATTCCATTTATAGTTACTATGATTACTTGTAAAGGTTATTTTAACCATAAAATTTTATGCTAGTTTTTCCTCATTTTTAATTCTCTTTTCCTTTCATTGATTTCATTTTTCATATGTTCATTCATTCATCTGGAGTGATTTATTAAGTGCTAGGTGAATGCTAAGCACTCTCTTGTATGTTGGGAAAATAGCAGTGGACGCTATTGCCTTCTGAGAGCTTACAATGTAGACTGATGATAGATAATAAACTCATAAAGAATTATAAGATCTTGTTTGTCAGAGGTGACAAACACTAAAGAGAGAAATAAAGCAGGAGATTATCAGTGAATAAAATGATTACTGACCACCTATTTCAAGATTTTAAGGGGGAAGAGGCAGTGATTCTTTTCAGTGGAAATAGCAAAGTTTTAGGTGAGTGCATAGACAGAGACTTGGCAATTTACTCTGCCATAATATGAGAGGGGGGGAAGTCTCTTATTCTTCTCATTTTCCCTAATCATCTTCACTTTAATAAAAACATGATAAAGTCTGTCCATTCAGCCTTTCTATTTTCTTGAACATTTCATATGGGAAGGTGATAACTGTCCCCTCTGACAATGTTCTTTAAGAATGATCATGAATGCATACTGGATGTCGCTTTGTCAGCATCTAAAGTCTCAGATATTACAAATTAATTTCCTCAAAAATGCCCCCAATCTTTATCATAGGAAAACTATGAGTGTTAATGAGATTATACTCATAATTATGATGAGTCATTTGAAATGCTACTATTCAGTCATTTTGACTTTAAAATGTGGACATTTCATACAGATCAACCTTATTCAAAGCCTCATAATACACTAGTGATATTCAGATCTGTTGCTTAGTGTGATTATTGTATGTATTGGTATTGTTAAAAAAGCTTGATTTTGTAAAAAATGATAAAGCCACATGTTTTAAATTTTATTTTCTGCTTTATTTGTGCAATGTGACTGTTTCCCCATCAAGCACCAAGAAGTATGGCTTATTGGTAGGTTAGAATAAATACATAGGTACGTCAGGTAGTTAATATTACCATTTTAACAGATAGAAGTATAGATTTGACATTTTATATTTTGTCGCTGAGTCTTGCCAGATTGATTTATGACAGACAATAAAGCTGTCAGAGGCCTTTTGTTGTTGGCAATATTTTAGTTCTCAAATTATGAGAACACGGAAAGTTTTGCTGTACATGGAGAAGAAAAGTAGTTCTTTGACTGATATGAATGAAATGACAGTTCATCCTGAGAATAAGGCCTGGTGCTATGACTGGGGTGTCACTGCTTCCTTAGCAATCAAAAATCCCATTAAAAAATCACTCCTATTACACATTTGGCTATAACATGTAGTCAACTTGGCTACCAGGGCAATGCTGTTTAGGAAATGGAAAATGAGGAAAGGAGTAGTTCAGTACAGGTTCCATGTCATAAAAGGACTATTTGCTCCTGGAAGATTTAAAACCTCTGTTTTCCTTGTCCAAATCATGTAAGAACATTGTTTTACTTTATTTCAGGTGTCTTGAACACATTTAGAAGTTCAGTTATTTTATGTTCTTCCCCTGAAATTACTGCTTTTGGGCAAGATACACATTTGATCTCTGTTACATTTATAAGTAGATTTTAAAAAAGTAAAGTTCTATTGGATCCTTCTTGCCAGTGATCTTTCATCAGAACCAAAATATGCTAATACAAATAGGAGGATCACAATATAGATGGCCAGGAAAATCACGACATGTTCATAGCACAGAGAATGACTGGATTGATTCCAACTAACTAGAAACTACCAGATTGCATAACATAGGTAACATAAGTATTGAGGCATAAAAAAATAACATTTAGGTGATGAAAAAAGATCATTTGATTCTTCAGGATGAAGAGGGGTAGGATCAGAGGCCACTGTCATGAAGAGTCTGAAGACAATTAGATTTTTCTTATTATGAGGGTTAACAATAGGCTAGAATTTCTCCTATATGTTATTTTGCTAAATTGTCTGCCCTCCCCCCACTCCCCTGCCCCCTGGCTGGAGTTACACTGGAAAATTCCTCTAACCCCATGCTCAAAAAAGAGTGAGGATTAAGGAGGTGAAAGGAGGAGGTTATTTATGTTTTTGTATGTAAAAATTACAATAAAGGAGGTAGCAATGATAAAGGGAAGAGATTTCGTTGTCTTAACTAACTCTAGAAAAAATTGGAACTTGACGACTGTGGAACAGTCCCATGATGTTATGAAATAGCTGCAATTGAGATTATCACTTCTTAAATCTTAACTAGTTCCTGGTCAATTATTACATTCTGCCACATAAATTTCTATACTACTGTCCTTTAATAGCATAGGATGTTTATTTTCCCATAAGAAGTTAATAGTATCTCAAAAGTCAGAACATGTAACATGGAGTTAGGTAGCATTTGTTTCTTGCCTGTTGGGCATGTGGTATGTAATCATTTCCTGCTACACTTCAATGAAGACCTAGAAAGGAGTGTTTGTGTCCAGTGCAAATGTTTCATTCTATGAACATTAATTAACTGTATTATACACTCCAGACCAATTAGTTATATTTTATTTTTTCCCCATCTGAAAATCTTGGTTTTTAACTTGTATATTAGTTCACTTATATTTACTATAATTACTGATATATTTGTCCTTAAATCCAATATTTTCTTTTTTTTCCTGGCTTTTTCATTTTTTTTCTTCATCTTTCTTTTCTCTTAGGATAAGCAAACATTTTTATTAGTTCATTTTATTTTATTTTTTTTTAATTTTTTTTAACGTTTATTTATTTTTGAGACAGAGAGAGACACAGCATGAACGGGAGAGGGGCAGAGAGAGAGGGAAACACAGAATCGGAAGCAGGTTCCAGGCTCTGAGCCATCAACCCAGAGCCTGACGCGGGGCTCGAACTCGCGGACCGTGAGATCCTGACCTGAGCCGAAGTCGGCCGCTTAACCAACTGAGCCACCCAGACGCCCCAGTTCATTTTATTTTAAAATTGGTAGATGATTAACCTAGAAATCACGACATACATTCTTGTTTGTTATTCTTATTTTTTTACATTTACCACTTTATTGAATGATATGGTAAATGATACAAAGTAATAGCCAGATGAAGTGATGCAGCGGGCAAGATATAGGGAAAGGGTACAGATCTTCCTTGCCATCTCTAGGCATTCTCCTCACTCTACGTTTTCCTGAGTTCACCCACCTGGAAACTCCACAACATGAACTCTAGAATTAGTAGCATCTACCTTAAAGTAACTTTATAATTTCCTGTACTTTAAAATCCTTATAATATTTTAACTCCATTCATATCCCCAATTCCTTTTGTGCTGCTTTGTCATGTATTTTAATAATACATGTTTTAAATACAAAAGATCTTATTGTTGCTTTAAGAAGTCAATATTAATTTATATTTAACACATAAATATCCTCTTCAGGGCTCCTTATTTCTTTCTGAAGTACTGTTTCCATCTGGGACAATGTTTCTTCTGCCAGAATAAATAACAAGTCATTTTTGAATGTGGTTCTATTGGTGACAAATTCTCATTTTTATTTGTGTGCGTGAAAATCTTTGTATTTTACCATAATTATTGAAGAATATTGTTGTTCATTACAAAATACTAATGCAGCATATATTTCTATTAGCATTCCATTGTTAGTTTTCAGTTTCTTTGGGAAAGTCACCCATAAGGCTTATTTCTTTCTTTGAAAGTAATAGATCTTTTTTTTTTTTCCCCCATGAATGTTTTAAGTATTTTTTTCTTTGTGTTAGATGTCAGGTTTGTTTGTGTGTTTGCTTGTTTGTTTGTGTGTTTAATTCTGCTTAGCTTTTACTGGTCTTTTTCAAACTATAGCTTTAGGTATATTAATGTTGGAATAATTTTAGCCAATATATATGTCAGTTTAGGTCTTAAGAAGCAAACACTAAGATGATATTATGTATGAGAAATTTATTAGGGGAAATGTTTTTGAGAGAAAATAAAAAAGGATCCAGAAGAATAAAGAGGACCTATTAGATCACAATTCATGTCTGTTCATATCCTCATGCCCCTTTCCCCCGGTATCTCTTCAAATACTACTTATGCTTCATTCTGTCTGGTGGGCAGTCTCTAAGAGGGCTTCTAATGATACCCTCCTTTGGTATTCATGATCTTATGCAATTCCCTCCCTTTGAGTGTGGGTAAGACACAGTGACTTGCTTCTCTGACTAGAATTGCCACTCAAAATAGTGGCAGTTTACTTTGCAGATTAAATTAAAAATAGACTGTGGCTTTGGTCTTAGTCTCCTTTCTCCTCCTTCTCTCTCTCTCTCTCTCTCACTCTCTCTCTCTCTCCCTCCCTCCCTCCCTCCCTCCCTCCCTCTCCCTTTTGCTTCTTTAAGGAAGCCAGCTGCCATGCTATGAGTTATGAGTTGTTCTATGGAGAGGCTCATGTGGCAAGGAACTGAATAATATCCAGCCAACAACTGAAAAAAAAAACTAAGCTTTTTCATCTAAGAGCCCAGGAGGGATGGAATCCTGCCAACAACCATACTTAGAAACAGATCCTTGGGGCACCTGGGTTGCTCATTTGGTTGGCATCTGACTTCGATTCATGTCATGATCTCACAGTTCGTGGGTTTGAGCCCCACATTGGGCTTCGTGCTAACAGCTCAGAGCCTGGAGCCTGCTTTGGATTCTGTGTCTCCTTCTCTCTCTGTCTTTCCCCCACTCACACTGTCTCCGTCTCTCAAAAAAAAAAAAAAAATGAACAAATGTTAAACAAACAAACAAACAAAAAAAAGCAGATCCTCTCCTAGTCAAACTTTCAGATGAGACTGTAGCCCTAGTTGTTAGTGTGCCTGAAATCTAACTAGACAGCTTGGAACAAAAACATCCAGCTAATGCTTGTCTAGATTCATGACACATAAAAATTGTTAAATGTTCTAAATTGTTTCATCAAATTATCCACTGTAGTAGAAAAAAAAATGACATGCATGAACAGATCTGCATCATTGGCTTACATCCATTGTTTGTATCCTTGAACATAATATATAACTTAGTTTTCTTTTTTAATCCATAAAATTGTATATTTCATAAATGTGTGAGATGATGATGTTACAAGAGAAAATAATATAACAATAATAAATTGATGAATTTGAGTCAGGCTAAGAAGATATTGAAGCAATATGTTTATAAGTATAGATTTTTGAGTTATGCAATCAATTTTGAGCACAGCTTTCACCGTTTAATACATTGCGGTCTTGGCTAGTTATTAATGTATGCTTTAGTTTCTAAATCTGTATAGTGGGGATAATAATAATCTATATACTTGGGTTGTTTGAATAAATGAGATAATTGATATAAAGCAATTAGAATATGCTGACATCTCATAAATCAATAGTTTTATAAAATATTGCTAGTATCATCAATATTATTATTGTTATTATTTTGTGCATAAGTATTTTTTAGGCCTGATAATTCTTGAATATAGTTAATTCCAAAAGAAAAGAAGATCATCATGGAATGAGATTATCTATATATTTCTGAATTGATTGCATTATTCTAAAGAAAGAAAAAGGACCCTGACCAAAGTATGATAAAAAAGTAATGGAAGGGGTATGCTATATATTCTCATTATAATATAACCAGGCTCATGTCTACACCCTAATCTTACTACAATAAGATGTTTGCGCTGCAACAGTCTGTAAAAATGACAGGCTCAATCTTAGGCTAAATGTAGACTTTCTAGAACTATGTTGAATAAATGGTGACTTGTCCCCTCATACACTCCTCCATTTGCAGAGTGGGGTGCGCACAAGCAGTGCAGTGCCCATCATTGATTAACGAATTACAGAATCACTCCATCAGTAAATCAGCACAACATCTGTGACCCTATGTGTCACCACCACAAGCCCCTTGTCTATTCCCTTGGAGCTTCACTGAGGCGGTTCTCCTGACATAATATATTCATTATCCATTAGATCTGGCACACGCTCTGCAGTGCTCAATTACGATACAATCGAGCGAAGGGTCTGGTGTCGGCCGATGTAATGACTTTCTGATTATCTGTCTTTAAATGATGAATGAAACGAAAATGTACTGCTCAAACCAAATATAAGATTGTTAGGATGCCAGATGAAAATTGTACAGAGTCTCCTTTATGGGAGAATGGCAGAGGCCTGTTTTTATTCAGCAACAGCTCCCCAAAGATAGTTTCCAAATTCTTCCCACCTTTCGGTTATGATCACTACAAATCCACTGAATCTAAGTCCTAAATTGACATTTTGAGGTCATTGCGATACCTTTTGAGTAAGGATTTAATTCACAAGAACTTGCAAAATACTTTCGCATTTGCCTAGTCTTTCGGTTTTACCTGCATAAACTAACCTCCCAGTACTAGTCTTATTACCTCTATTTTGTCACCTGAATCAGATTATGTTTTTTTTTGTTTTTTGTTTTATTTTTTGTTAGCTGTTTTTGTCTCTTACAGCTCTGGAGAGCTGTAAAATAATTAAACAGATTGATACATAGACAGGCATTTAAAAAAACATGCCAGGATTATAAATAAGTGGGAGACTCAAAAACATTTTGTTGTTCAAATAATTATGAAGCAGGTGTTTGATAGTACAATCATTTCTGTTTCTGTTTACATCTTTAGTTATTATTCTGTTAATTATAATTGAAAATCCAATAAAGCTTCATATTGGAGCACTCACAAATCTGACTTAAATTACAGCTTCTCAATTTATTCCTTTAAATAGAACACATTGGACTTTTGGTTATAAAACAATTTTTAAAATCCAATCCCCTTCCCAAGTCTTTAAATCCTGTATAAAAATTGAGCCTTTTAAAAGATACAGACATGAAAGAAACATAAATGTATTGATTTTACATGTCACAGTTAGGCTTCCAGGATGTTTATTGTTTTCCTATCTGGAAAGTTCCCATAGTGGCCCCACCATCATAAGCTTGGGCAAGTTTCTGCCACACTCTGTGCTCCATTTATGTAAAGAAATTATAGAAAATAAGAGATCATCTGATTATAATTTCTAAAATAAAATTGCAATTTATTCTCTTACTTTAGTTTCCCTATATGAGAAGCTGACCTGAAATTCAGCCTCTAGATCCAAACAGAGATCATTTGGATCTCATTTAATTGGAGCAAAGCGATAGTCTTTGGGCTTGTGGGAGATTGATAGCTCCAGGCATAAGGGAATTGATAGCTCAAAGACCATTGAGAATAATTTGAGAGGTGATGTCCTCTCTATTTGTTTTTATTTGCAACAAATTAAATCTACTCTAGGGTGAAGAAATGTGTGTGTGCCTACCAGATGCTCCCATTCCTAGGATTATGACTGCCTCCTTATCTTTTACTGTAAAGAATGACTGCACTAGATATTGGTTAAATGTCTTGAGGCCTTTTAGGTAAAGTAAAAAACAAGGGAAAATTGTCTCTAAGGGCACCCTTAAATGAGCTCACTAATTAATTAAGTACATCTCAGCATTCTTGATTTGGGAACTCTAACAAGAATCTCATGAACTGATAGTTTGTAAAACTAGATAGGATAGATGAATATATATATATTTTTTGTTTGTTTGTTTGTTTGTTTTGTTTTCAGCCAGAATGGAAAATATTTAAGCGGAAACATTAGGATCTCCAAAGAAATGTGAATTAATTTTAAGATCATTCACTGCTTTATTTTTGTTTCATATTTGTTTATTTAAAAATAAATACTGGGGCACCTGGGTGGCTCAGTTGGTTAAGCGTCCAACTCTTGATTTCACCTCAGGTCATGATCTTGCAGTTTGTGAGTTCAAGCCCTGCATCCGGCTCTGCACTGGCAGTGTGGAGCCTGCTTGGGATCCTCTCTCTCTCTTCTCTCTCTCCCTCTCTCCCTCTCCCTCTCCCTCTCTCTCCGCCTCTCCCCCACTCATATTTGTTTCTCTCTCAAAATAAATAACCTTTAATAAATAAATAATAAATAAATACTAATTTAAGGATGTGCTCACTTTTATTTACATGAATGATGTAGTAGCAAGAGGTCAAAAGTTCTTTTTACTCTGTAGAGACATAATGTTTTTAGAGTATGTTTTCAAAATGTATGGGTTTAGTTATAGCATTCTCTTCATTGTCTCTTAATCGTTTTTTTTTTTTTTTGGTTAGTTAATAAATACAAAGCATATCCAAATCAGAGTCTTCAATATGTTTGTCTTTAAATCACAAGACTCCAATACATTGGGAGGTGATAATTTAATTATATCAATAAAATATTTGAGGACATGTGAATGCCAGCTTTCTGTCTTTAGGCAAAACACAAATTATTTCAAAAAGGTACATGCCTCTTGTCAAGTAAAAATGGCACTTTATGCTTTATGTAAAACTTCTGGATCAGAGAAAAAGAATTTTATTCATTATAGAAATAGTGGTAGCCAGAGTATTTTTACACCAGTTTTTAGAGCTCCAGTTTCCATAAGGTGATACTAGGTCACACGTGCATACACAGTGACTTATATTGCAAGGTCTCATGGAACCCTTTTTTTTTTTCTTTTTTTTTTAGTTAAAAAAGAGCTAGCCTATCCTTTACTATAAAGGGAGATGCCATCTCTATCTTCCAAAGTTCTAAGGAAATCCTTCCTTTTGCTGTACCAGAAAACATCGCTTCCACACTCCAAGGCTGTGTAGTATACAAACATGCGTGAAAAGGTATTCCAAAACAAGAGTGTGTCCGAAGACATGATACAATATGACAGATCCATGAAGAATTATCTCCCAACACCTATAGTTTACATTTTACAGAAAATAATACAATTATTTCATTATATTGCTTTAAAAATTCATGGTTTTGAGAGCATATTTACATTTTACATTTCTTTGACAGCATACCTCCGAGCTAGATTTTCCTAATCCTATTTTCCAGATGAACAAACAGAGTCCAATAGACTAAGTAAATTATTTCAGTTCCGGTAGCATTAATTGGTGAAGCAGAAACCTCAGTCCAGGTCTTCTGCATCCAAATACATTATATTTTCCACAAGGCCAGAGTACGTCCTTCACTTACCGCACTTACTGGCAACTGCATGTAGAAGTGGTTAATTGTGTGATGGGATTAGAGAAATGTTTTGGGAAGGCTGTCATCAAAGAAACAAAAAATACCTCTTTGTCCCATTGCATGTGCATGAAGTCCACTCTTGAGGATTTTTTTTTTTTTAATTTTTCATTTGGAACCACTGCAGGGCTCTTCAAACTTTGAAGATCCTTGGGATTCTCTGCAGTTCATCTGGCAATACTCTTAGTATGAAAAAGGCATGAGGAGAGGGGTGCCTGGGTTGCTCAGTCGGTTAAGTGTCCGACCTCAGCTCAGGTCATGATCTCCTGGTTTGTGAGTTCGGGCTGGCATCAGGCTCTGTGCTGATAGCTTGGAGCCTGGAGCCTGCTTCAGACTCTGTGTCTCCTTCTCTCTCTGCCCCTCCCCTGCTCATGCTCTCTCTCTCTCTCTCTCTCTCTCTCTCTCTCTCTCTCTGTCTCAGAAATAAAGAAAGTTTAAAAAAAAAAAAAAGTGGGGCACCTGGGTGGCTCAGTCAGTTAAACATCTGACTTCGGCTCAGGTCATGATCTCGCTAGTGGGTTGGAGCCCCACATTGGGCTATGTGCTGACAGCTTGGAGCCTGGAGCCTGCTTCACATTCTGTGTATCCCTCTCTCTGCCCCTCCCATGCTCATGCTCTGTCTCTCAATAATAAATAAACATTTTTTTAAAGTTAAAAAAAAAGAGACATAAGGGGAAAAAGGCTGAGTCCGATTTTCATCTCCTCTGTCTTGGTACTGATCACACCAATGTTTCATTCTCCTGAGACAACGGGGAACCCAGGGATTTGGATACAGAACAAACTGGCAAGAGAGATAAGAGTGTGCACATACTTTTCTCAGTTTTTAATTTTTCTCACTCATGACTTGCATCTCAGTCTTACCTGAGTGGCTACCTCCGGAGTCTCACTTCTAACCAGGAAAAAACTCTCTACTATCTTTTACATAATCATTTCATGCAATGTCAACTTCTGTAGGTATCCTGCAAAGTTAGAGAAAAAACTTTGCCCTCTATTATACTACTGCTAGTACACATGCTTAAAGAATTATTTTCCAAACCTCAAAATAGTAATGAGTGAGGCATACAAGGGGGTCCTCAGTCAAATAAACTTGGGAAAAAAATAAATAAAGCCATTCATGTCTTTTTATGAGGGTTTCTCAGTGGCTTTATTATGCTGATGTGAACTATAAATCTCCAAGATAAAAATATATAATATATATAGGAAAATGTAGTATAGGATGTTCCAAATTTATTTCATACTAGAGCCCCATTTTCATGGAGCGCACTTGAGAAACGCTGCTTTAAACAATGTCTATAGGGTGAAAACCACAAAATATCAGTCAAACCATTTTTTGTTACCTTAAAATACCAAAATCTCAATCTCAATGGAAAAATTACATTGCTTCTGTTTTCAAATATCTTGTTGCAGCATAAAAAAATATATAGTCTGGAGGTACACATACACAAGCACAATTTGAAGATAATTTGGATTATATGTGTGTGTGTGTGTGTGTGTGTTTATATATTTATTTTGAAAGAGAGGGAGAAAGTGAGAGGAAGGGGCAGAGAGAGAACGAGAGAGAATCCCAAGCAGGTTCCATGCTGCCAGCACAGAGCCTGACACAGGGCTCAATCCCATGAACCATATGAACATTACTTGAGCCAAAATCAAGAGTTGGATGCTCAACCGACTGAGCCACCCAGATGCCCCTTTTTATTCTATTTTTAAAAAATGTTTATTTGCTTTTGAGAGAGAGAGAGAGCGAGTGGGGGAGGGGGAGAGAGAGAGGAAGACAGAGGATCAGAAGCAGGCTCTGCACTGAGAGCAGAGAGCACCGTGTGGGGCTCAAATGAAGAACTGTGAGATCACAACGTGAGGTGAAGTAGGATGCTTAACCAAATAAGCCACCCAAGTGCCCCAATATTTTTTTTTTTAATTTTAATCATGAGTCTAATATATCGAAAGAGGGTTATTTAATAATATAAGTAAAATATCCAAGTTGGCTCAGGAAGTCCTAACAAATGTTAATGCTACTCAGAAAAATATAATTTTTTTAATGTTTATTTATTTTTGAGAGACAGAGAGAGACAGAGTATGAGCAAGGGAGGGGCAGAGAGAGAGAGAAAGGCACAGAATCTGAAGAGGCTCCAGGCTTTGAGCTGTTAGCACAGAGCCCGATATGGGGTTCAAACTCACAAGTTGTGAGATCATGACTTGAGCTGAAGTCAGAAGTTTAACCGACTGAGCCACTCACTCACCCCAGAAATTATAAATGTAGGACTATCTTATAATTTCTTATGCCAGCTTTAAAGCAGACTTTGGAAACCTTGGCAGGCTACCTTAGATGTAATTCCTTTGTGTATCATTATAATGCAAAATACTCATTTAAATATTTTTAATGAAGTTTCACTTCCAGCCATGATAGAATAACTGTTATTGGACTAGCTCTCAGGCCATAAGCAACTCTAAAAATGGACAAAGTATATACAGCAAGTGTTTTCAAATTTAGACCATAAAAATCCAGGACTCTAATTTCTTAGAGCAGGAAGACATGAGGTCAGCCCCACTGTTGCCCCAGATTTCTGACTAGAGTCAATTTTTTAAAAAAAAAAATTAATGTTTATTTATTTTTGAGAGAGAGAGAGAGACAGAGTGTGAGTGAGGGAGGGTCAGAGAGAGAGGGGGACAGAATCCACAGCAGGATCCAGGCCTTTGAGCTGTCAGCACAGAGGCTGATGCGGGGCTCAAACTCACAAACTGTGAGATCATGACCTAAGCCGAAGTTGGCCTCTTAACCAACTGAGCCACCCAGGTGCCCCTGACTAGAGACAATTTTTATACTGAGGAGAGGCAGGTAATGCCCATGGCAGTCCTCACTGAACTGAAGAGGTAGAGATGACTTCAGGACTGCTGAAGTTACTGGAGATTATGGAAGAGCACAAGAGAGAAAGAAGCTGTATAGAGAATAAACACCAAATATCTGCATTACAGCATTTGGTTTTGTTGCCCAAAAATTAAACTGTATATGCTCAGGCAAGACAGTAAGAAATCTGTCAAACAAGAGAGACTGAATAGCTCTGAGTTGAACAAATATTCCAGGAACTTCATAGTGCTTGGAGACTTTGAAGTTCTAACCAACCAAAACAGATATTCTGCTGATCACCCAGGTCATTTAAGCCAGGTCATTAACCCTGCTGACCTAAGACCCTCAACTTGGCTTGCCTTAGTTGTAATGGAACTATAGATCCAGAATAAAGATTATTCTAAACCCTCCCTAACAAAACATAAAACCAAGCCTCAACAGAATCAAGCAGAATCATCAATAAATTAACTGGCTACTTGAATAAAACTCAAAACTAAATACCACTCAATCTAGACTCTCAACAGTATAGCTTTCAACTGCCTAGCAGTTAATAAAAAATCACCAGACATTCAAAAAGGCAGGACAATGTGATCCATAAAAGAAAGTGGGGGGAATAGTTAAAACATATAACACTATCACATTTTCTTTCTCTAGCAGATTATTATGTTCAAATGTCCCAAAAAATTGTTTGTTCAATTCAAGGACTTGAATTATTAATATTTTGTCCATTTCATTGTATACAAAATATCACCAGTCCCCACATGTAATGTCTATTTGATTGATTCCCCAGATATGGAAATTGGCTACCTTTACCATTTTGTCTACTAAATGGCAGCTTTCTTTTTCCCCACCATTCTTTTCTTATTCCCTCTCAACATGCTCTATTAGTATTACTAGTACTATGTTTATGTCTATATGTCTCTGAACTTTCATTTTCAATTTCTTTACATCTCTTACTGTAGACTAGTAGCAAACATCCTGGTTCATGGACTACACCTGGAGTAGAAATGGTACAAACTTCATCAAATGAGAATGGTATGGTGTTCCTAAAGAAAAAAATCAGCTATCTGATACTAACCTCTCTCTGCTGTAGACACTAACTCAATGTGTTAGCATCACTGCATTTTTTTTCCCTGAATTTCAATACTGGCACAGACAGCCACTTTGGAAGCTTAGGTTGAGTAGAAATTATGTATCAGCAGCAAACTAAACTCTTCAGTTTGAAACTAAAAAGATAAAGTAAAAAAGAAGGTGGTTTACATATGTGAAAGCTAAGATACATGAAGATGTCACCCTTTAAATCCTGTACATCTGAATGACAAGCACACCTCTTTTTTTTCTGGAGGATTAAGCCTTTGAAGGCCATAGATTCCTGTGAGAGCACACCATTCTTTTCTCTGTAAATAAAGTTCATTTACCTTATTAGCTCCAATATAAAGTGTCAGGTAATAGTCCTGAAATAATAGGAGCAGGAACAATGCAAAAGCCATTCCTGAGAGAAGAAAGTGACCAAGAAGCTTATTTGTAGGGAAAACTTGTGTTGGCATATGATTAAGCCAACGTCCCATTGTGATAATGGTTTGTTAATCTTCACAGTCCAAAGAAACAGGGTCTAAAAGAGATTTCAGAGGTGATTGACTAGAGAAGAGAATCTCCATGAGACTCCATCCAGTTCTGGAAAGAGAGCTTTGTGCAGAGTTACACAGCCAGGGCCATCAAGGAAAAGATTAAGGAACAAATAGCTAAAACCTTAGGATTTTCCTAATTGCATAATCACCTGATTACTGTAGGTTGAATTACATAATTGCACAGTGAGACTTGACATTTCAAGACAGAGCATGCCATTCAAAAAGGGAAGTAGGGAGGGATTTGGAGATGGAGTTCACAAGGAAACATCACTGCCTGACTGAATACTGTATACCAGGGAAAGCTGTGCTATTACAGGGGAAAAAAATCTCTATCTCTTTCTCTCTCTCACCTCTTTCGTTCTCTCTCTCTCTCACACACATACACACCTATCAGCTTTCTGTCATCTATCTATCTAGATACCTATCATCTCTGTTAGTCTTCTTACCACTATGTTTTTATGTTTTATTTATTTTTTAAGAGAGTGTGGGTGGGGGAGGGGCAGAGAGAGAGGGAGACACAGAATCTGAAGCAGGCTCCAGGCTCTGAGCTGTCAGCACAGAGCACGATGCGGGGCTCAAACTCACAAACGGTGAGATCATGACCTGAGCCGAAGTGGGTTGGTCAACTGACTGAGCCACCCAGGTGCCCAGTTGTGTTCTTACCAGTCAGCCTCCAGTTTGTGTTGAATACAACTGATATGGTACCTAGCCCTTTACATCCTTTAGAAAATAAACAAACACATTTATGGTTTTTTTCCTTTCTTTGGCTTGCTTTGCTTCTCCACTTTTTTGGTCTTCTTAATGGCGCTCTCTTCTGACTGTATCACACTTTCATAAATTGAAATAAGTAACAGTTTGTGAATTTTTGAGATTTTAGGGTCAGATTTGTTCTTATTCAGGGTCTTTGAATTTTGAATAGTTTTTCACCTTTTAACTCAATGGGTATCTTTTTATTTTTTAACCACAGTCTATAATTTGTTTTAATTATTTGACTTCCTTCCAATAAGATATTGTGACTCTTAAAGATATAGTTAAATTACTAATATCCAAGAAAGAATTCCATTAAAAAATCGCCTTTTCTTTGAAATAAATACTTAATTTCAACTCCTCTCAATTTATTCTCTTTCTAGAGGATGAAACTTGAACATGAATCTGTATCTATTATTGCTAAATAATACTTGTACAATATATTTTTCTTCCTATTTCTGTGTTTTATGAGATTCAGGTTTTTAGATTTTTCATAACCATGTTTTTTATATCCAATAAATGATTTGTTGGGCAAAGCACATATTTTAATGGGAGCTCATAGTTATTGCCCTTTATAGAATCAATTGTTGGAGTCAACTTTAAGTCACTAATATGGGCATCTCACGTTTCCAGCTTAATTTTCAGAGCCACATATCCTTAAACACACACACACACACACACACACACACACACACACACTTCCCTTTAAAGCACCTTATGTATGTCAATTAAGATGCTTTTGCTTGCAAAAAAAAAAAAAAATCAACTCAAACTGGCTTAAACAATAAAGGTGTTTATGGCCTGAATATGTGGAAGGAAAGAAGCAGTGTTGGCTGTAGATACAGTTCCTCAGCCTTTTAAGCAGTCCTTCCCTGTGATTTCTGTTGACTTTGTTCTCCTCCTTGTGATGGCATTATGCTTAGGTCATTACATGACTGCCTCTGTACTACATTAATCACATTCAGGCATAAGAATGTCTATAGGAGAATAAAAGTTACTTTTTCTACTTGTTTATGCTTCTCAATAGCAGAAAGCCTTTTCTAAGACACCATTTCCACTCCCAGATGACTATACTTGATGTTCCACTGGCCAAAGTTAGTTTACATGTCTGTTCCTAAACCTTTCAAACAAAAGGGATTATAATATTTGGCCTGGAAATGTCAGAATTTACTCCTGGGTTATGAATAGGATCCCTGTCCCTTGAATCACATGGAGGAAGAATTAATATTTTAGCAAAATCAACGTTCACCTACTTGGGCAGTTGAAAGGAATAAATTTTAGTTAGATAACTACCAATGTTCTACATATAGGAGAAGAAAAATTATTAAGTGAATTTCATCTCACATCAGAAATCAATAATGAGATTTTGGTCCAAAGTATTCCAAATGGAAGTCAGCCTTGGGCTTTTTTTATGGGGAAACATTTTGATATATAAATTTTCTATCTAACCCCATTATGAATAAAGCAAAGCAGATACTACCAACAGATAAAGCAAGGGGAGATTCATGTCAATGTCAATTGAGTTCTGAACATACAGGTCTGGGGTGCCTGGGTGGTTCAGTCAGTTAAGCATCTGACTTTGGCTCAGGCCATGATCTCACCATTCATGGATTGGAGCCCTTCACCAGGCTCTGTGTTGGCAGTTCACAGCCTGGAACCTGCTTCAGATTCTGGGGTTTCCCTGTCTCTCTCTGCTCCTCCCCCACTCACGCTCTTTCTTTCTCAAAAATAAATAATAATAATAAATACAGCCAGGCCTGAGGCCAGCTTTAAATATGGGCTTCCTTTTATAAAAAAATATATATTTGAAATAATTATCTTTTATACTTTACCTTGTTTGAATTATTTCTGCCATCTATAACCTTCTCCCACCCAAATTATTTCTAATACATATATAGTTTCAAAATAAAAAGACATTATATCTTCCTTCAGGTTGGGTCCTTGCACCTTGACTTTAGAGTCAGTCTTAATGGGAATCATATAATGGTGAAGTTCAATTCTCTGCTATAATATTGAGAGCCTTGTTGTAATTTTCTTAAACTAGAATAAATTGAAAGCCCCTGTACTATTGTATGAGGGAGCAATAGGAAAAAAGTAGTCACAAGTTTAGAAACAAGAGTTAAATTTTCCTCAAATGAGGAAAAATGATGATGATGGACCCAAAGACAGAAGCCAAAAAAGATGAGACCTGACAGGAACTAATGTTTAAATTTTATTTCTGCATTAACAAAGGACACTATTGAGAATGTAACAAAATAATACAAAACCTAGAAGGATTCTAAGCCAGAATACTGTTCCTGACTATTATGATTTTAGATAGTGACAGTATTGAATGTAGGCATGATACAAATATTTAAAACATCCTAGACTGATTGGACAATGGGGAGTTGCCAACATAATCCAAGTTGCCAACACATTCCAAGAAAAAACAGTCCACCAAAATTATTTCAGATTAATTACAGTCAGAAGACACTACAGGTAGGGAAGCAAAATAGGACACTTGCATTTTTCCAGCCAGGAATGGTAAAGGCTGACCTACATACTAACAAAAAGAAGGAAAAAAAAATATTCTAAAGGTAAAACTCATTGAATTTGTTGTAATAGGAAGAACATTACAATTACTGCCAGATGTTTTGGTTTTTACTTCTGGCTCTGGTGGATAGCTACATGATCTTGACCAAATGTATAAGAACAAGAATAGTTTGTAAATATCCACTAAGTTACCAGATTTATGAATTCTTACATTGTGTTTTCCCTGTTTATGATAGTCTTCCCATTAGAGATCAATTGTTACATTTTCTGCACAGAAAAAAATAGCATAACTCAAATATTATGGCCCTACCCATTTCCATCTACAGTTGAATAGCAGGGCAATTTAGAGCTATTTAATGTTAGAGTGGCAAGTACAACTATTCAAAAACTTTCAGTGTACTAAGAATAAATGCTACTAAAATAAAAACACTTAAGAGAAAAATATGTTGTTAAATGAGTTCATTGGTACTACCATATTAATTTACATCTGTCAAATCTACACTCAGATGTATTCCACAGAAGCCAAATGTAATGTGACTCCATGGAGACTGTTATTTTTAAAAATATTTATTGTTTTCTTTTTTTGTCACATGTGAAGTGAATAAGCTGGTAAAATGCAACCCTGCCAAAATTAATTGAATAAAAATATGAGAAATGTGCCTTTTCTTGGCTTCTCATAAACTAAAAGCTGCCATCTGATCTCTAGAAACTTAGATATAATCAAATATGTGATAGGAAATGGATGTGTGTGTGGGGGGGGGCATTCTCCAACATAAACTGGAAACCATGAAAAGACAGTGAAGAAATAGGGTATAATCAAAAGTTAAGAAAAAACAAGTAAAAATAACCAAGGGTCAAAAAATTCCATGAATACACTGCATAATAAATGGAGGATGCTTGTTCTAAGCTATCTGGTCCATTTAAATTAACTTACTATATACCACTGTTGTATTCTTCAAAATACTCATGTTTATTCCAGCGAAGTTACTGTTGCTGACATACATCAGAAAAATGTTTTTAATTGTTTCTAATGCCTTCTCACCTTCTTTTGAATGTCCATGGAAATGGCAAATGAACTAAATATTTCATTTAAAGTGAAAGATATTCACAGTGATAAAAAATCAAAACCCAACTATATTTTGTCTAGAATTTATGTATTTTAAACAGAAAGATACAGGTAGATTGAAAGTAAAGTAATGGAAAAATTATATTATACAAACAGTAAACATAAGAAAGCTGGCCCACCTAAATTAATATCCAATGAAGTAAATTTCAAAGCAAAGAATATTATAAGATATACATATTCAATGGAGTGTTACTCGGCAATCAGAAAGAATGAAATCTTACCTTTTGCAACTACGTGGATGGAACTGGAGGGTATTATGCTAAATGAAATTAGTCAGTCAGAGAAAGACAAATATCATATGACTTCACTCATATGAGAACTTTAAGAGACAAAACAAATGAATATAAGGGAAGGAAAACAAAAATAATATAAAAACAGGGAGGGGGACAAAACAGAAGAGACTCATAAATATGCAGAACAGAGGGTTTCTGGAGAGGGTGTCAGAGGGGGGATGGGCTAAATGGATAAGGGGCATTAAGGAATTTACTCCTGAAATCATTGTTGCACTATAAGCTAACTAATTTGGATGTAAATTTTAAAAAATAAAATAAAAACAATTTAAATTTTCAAAAAAAGATTATTATAAGATATAAAGGGGGAAATTAAATAATGATAAAGGAAACATTTCATTTGAAAGACATAGCAGTTCTCAATATATTCATCTAATAAGTGAACAGTAAAATTCAAGAAACAAAAGTGATAGAGCCAATAGGAGAAGTAGAAAAAATTGCAGTCAGAGATGATAATATCTATTTCTCAGTAATTGATAAAATAAGAAGACAAAAAAAAATCTTTGGGATATAGGTTAACAACACTATCAGTTAACTGAATCTAATTGACATTTATAAATCCCCAAACACATATTAACCCACATTAAGCCTCAAAACTACACAGCATACTTTATTTTCAATAGAAAGACTTTATATAAAGACTTCACCAAGATTGACTACATGCTGCCTCATAAGTCTCAATAACTTTCAAAAGTAAATGAAATTTGGGGTGCCTGGGTGGCTGAGTTGGTTAAGTGTCCAACTTCAGCTCAGGTCATGATCTCATGGTTTGTGAGTTCGAACCCCATGTCAGGCTCTATGCTGACAGCTCAGAGCCTGGAGCCTGCTTTGGACTTTGTGTCTCCCTCTCTCTGCCCATCCCCACTCACTCTCTCTTTCTCTCAAAAATAAATAAAACATTAAAAAAATTTAAAAAAAAGTAAATGAAATTTTACTAAGTACATTTTTTGATCATAACACAAATCAACAATCAGCAATAGTATGGTAGCAACAAAAACCACCCAGATATTTTAAAATCAGCTGATTTATTTTTAAATAACCTGTGGGTCAAAGAAACTTTTCAAGTTAGAAAATATTTGGACTTAATGTCAATGAAAACACCACATATCAAAACTTGTGAGATAAAGTTAAAGCAGTGCATAAAAGGAAGCATATCATTCTAAATATCTAAATAATAAAGGTATAAAACATATAGTTTTAAATATCTAGGTTAGGAGATAATAAAGGTATAAAATCAATGAGTAAGTTTTCATCTCAACAAGTTAGGAAAAAAAAAGAGCAAGCTAAGTAGAATTTGGGAAATAATAAAAGAAGATAAGATTGGATATTAATGAAATAAAAGACAAACAAACAAACTGACCAAGCCAAATTGGGTTATTTGAAAATATTTATAAAGTTGGTAAGTCCCTAGCAAAAGTTTTCAGGAAAAGACAAAAATCATAAATAACAAATATCAGGCATGAAAGGGAAACTATAGATTCTACAAACATTAAGGGAAAAAGAGTATTGTGATCAACTCCATGTCCACAAATTTGACAAAGTAGATGAAATGGAAAAATTCTTTGAAAAATACACTTTACCAAAGTGATTCAAGACTCTCCTCAGCCATGGCTAATATTCATCTTGAAGATAAGATTTGATTGTTTTCCAAAAGCAAATCAGAAGAATCAGGATAATTATTTAGTAAAAACATTTGTCTTAAAATGGTATGATGCCTATTGAATAATTATATTGAATGTCTTATGAGATTAAAAAGTGATTATTGATTTTCAATTGAAAACAAATTATTTCAAAAACATTTTGAACAATAGCATCATCTAAGAAAGAACACAGCTTTTCAATACGATTAGTTTAAGGGGCAGGACATTGTTCTATTTAATCAAAATTACTCATAATTATATAGTCAAAAAACATATGCCATTTTCTTTTTTTTTCAATGTTTATTTCAGAGAGAGAGAGAGAGAGACAGAGAGAGACAGAGTGCGGGCAGGGGAGGGGCAGAGAGAGAGGGAGACACAGAATTGAAGCAGGCTCCAGGCTCTGAGCTGTCAGCACAGAGCCCGACGCGGGGCTCAAACCCATGGACTGCGAGATCATGACCTGAGCCGAAGTCAGATGCCCAATGAACTAAACCTCCCAGGTACCCCAAACATATACCATATCCTTTGTTCATGGAATGTTCAGCTTCAACCTGCAGATATTTTCTACCATATTCTTTTAAAAAATGTCCTCTTTCCTTTGGTCCTGTAACCTCTTTAAACTTCTTTCTCTGCTTTCCCTCATACCATCAGACTTGGAGAAATAGTGACAGCATACTTGTTCATTGATTCAAAGGGCATACATTCATGGACTGTAAATGTGCTTTACACTGACATCCTGGTAATTAAAAAAAAAAAAAATGGAATGCCTTATGGAGCATGTTGCCTTCTGCTTATCAGTCATCACCACTTGTTCTTATTTTATAATCCAATATTTTACATATGTTAGTTTCCTGTCTGGTGTCTGTAGGCATTTGAATTTAAATAGGTTTCTTCTCTTACCACCTTGCTAAAACTGATCCCTCACTGGTCACTAATTAGTACCTAATTATCAAATAAAAGAGAACTTTCTCTGTCTTTATGTTCAAGTATATCTCTATAGCATTTAGCACTGTTGATCATTCCTACGCATCTTTTTGAAACAGCTTTATCTTGCTTGTTTGTGAATGTGTGTGTGCTTATGTGTATGCATGTGTGTTTTCCAATAAAATCTCTTGATTTGCTTCCTTGTATTACTTTCCTAGGACTACTGTAAAAAAGTATGGAAAAGGAGGTGGCTTACAACAACAGAAATTCTCATAGTTCTGGAGGTTAGAAGTATGAAATCAAGGTGTTGGCAGGACTGTCTCTTACAACTCCAAGGAAGAACCCTTCCTTGTCTCTTTTAGCTTCTGGTATTTGTTCTCAATCTTTGGCATCCTTTGATTTGTAGATGCCTCACGTCCAGTCATACAGCTGTCTTTACCCTGTGGGTCTTCTGTCTGTGCATGTCCGTGTCCATATTTCTCCTTTTGATAAGGACATCAGTCATACTGGATTAGGGCCCAACTTAATGACCTCATCTTAGCCTGATGAAATCTGTAAAGACCCATTTCCAAATAAAGTCTCATTCTGAGGTACTAGGATGTAGGACTTTAACATATCTTTTTTTATGGGAACACAATTCAACTCATAACACTTTCTGACTCTTAGAGATACTCCTTAGTTTCGTTCTCTGCTTGCCTTTTCTCCTGATATTCTATGAAAGCATTCTCAAAGGATTGGTCCTTGGCCCTCTGTTCTGATTTTCTGTACTCTCTGTCTTGGCAATAGTGTGATCTCAAATATTTCCGCTGTGCTCACACTTTCTAAGTTTCCATCTCTAGACTGTCTTTTGAACTTTAGTCTTACATTTCAAGTTGCCTGCTGGAATTCTCCATTTAGATATCCTGGAGGCATCATAGACTAAATATATTCTAAATCTAAATATAAACTTTTCTTTGATTACTATTATAGGTCTGAAATCCTACAAGTAAAATAGTAGGAAACCCTCTCCCTTTTTACTCCACATCTAGAGAAGTATTTGGACTTTAGGTTTAACTTTTACATATCTAGGAGTTGCTGTAAGCTTAGGTTCAGGAGTCACATTATCTAGTTCACATCCTGGCTCTACTAATTGCTAGGTGTGACCTGGGTGTCTAATGTTCTCAAGTGTGAAATAGAGTTAATATTATATACCTGATAGGGTTGCCTTGTGGAGATAATAAAACGATGCATTAGTGCTCTTAGTAGAGTGCCTGGAACAATAAATGATTGTTGTGGCTGTAATAATTGTGAATAGTAAGAATAATTACTATATGTCACTATATCTGCATTCTCACTTCCTCTGTGCTGTTTTCAGACTTCATTGTTATTTACTTGCAATTTATAGCTACCTTGTCCCTTTCTCTCCATTCTCTTCGTATTTGAATCCAGTCTGCAGACATCTCCCAGATTCATCATCCTGTTCATTCCCCAGGGCACCATCCTTCACTGACTCCCCATTGTCTACAAAATAAAAGTAAAACTTCTTAGATTGAAATAAAAGGCCCTCTGGTCCCAAACCTCGTTTCCAACCTCATTTTCCATAACTCACCTTCATATATCAAATACTTCGACCAAACTGAGCTATTTGACTTTCTTCACACATGCTGAATATTTTGGCACTGGGGTGCTCTTGTTTATGTGGCTTGCCTGCCTCAAACTCAATCTCATTTAAATCCTGACCAGGCTCGCAGGCCCAGGTGGAACACTTCTGCCAAAAGCCTTCCTTAATCATTCCATCTAAAAGTGATCTCACTCTACTTTAAAATTGAGTCGTGCCTTTCATTTATGTATTCACTTCCCAAATATTTATTGAATGCTGATCATATTTACATATCAGGCACTAAATTAGGGACTGGGGAACAATGATAAAGATAATAGACATGACTCCTATGCTCAGAGTTTGTGATCAGAGAGACATATGTTAACTATATTTAAAAATGAGAATGTATTTCAATCTGTGACAACTACTATGAGGTATCATTTATTCTTATTGTATTAATTCATTTATTAATCTTATTTCCCTAGAGTGTAATTCACTTGAGGACAGGCCACACATATTAAGTATATTTAGATTATAGAAAACAATTTTTTTTCTGTCAAAACCAATCTGCTCATTTTCTACAACTAACTTTTGTGTATCAGATACTGTAACCAAACTGACTTAGTTGACATTCTCCATACATGCTGCATATTTTGTCACCTATGTGTGCTCTCTTTATTCCCCTTCATACATGGTTGAATTTTTTTCCTCAAACATGGTTGAATTTCTTACTTAAGAGTTAATAAGAAGGAGAGACTGCCATTTTAGGTAGTACGTAGAAAGCTTAATGATATGATAATACTCACCTTAAGAATAACTATCCAGATGAGTTACAGAATCCTAGAGCTTTAAAAGCATATCTGAGAGCAGAGGAAACAAAGATATTTAAATGAACTAAAATCTGAACAGTGATGAGTCTTTCCTGAGAGGGAAGGACTTATGGCTGAAAGAGAACCTGCTGGAGGAGCCTCGGCCTTCTTGGAGTGCAAGACAGCAACTGACTGAAAGCTGGGGCAAGGCATGAGAACTGAGAAGAAACTTCTTAGAACCTCTGGGTTTTTACGCAGAGTGATCCAGTGGTTTCCAAACACTGGAGATGGGAAAAGAGGACTGACAGAAATCCCACTAAGGCGCTCTTGGTCTTCATTAAGGGCTTTGCAAGGATCCTTCAAAGGTTGAGGCAAGGAATAGGGTAACAAGAAGTTTCCCCAGGCACAAAAATCTGGGAGTGGGAGTGCAGGGGAAAGAGTAGTAACTCTCTAGTGATCCTCAAAACAGTTGATACCAATAGTGAACTGAATCTGTTTAAAGCTGCAACAAAATCTAGACACAGTTCCCCTAATGTTTAGATTGATTAACCCTCCCTCTCCCTAACACTCTCACCTGACAAAAGATGAGACATGCCATGCATATGCATTAGGGGTAAATATTGTTTACTTCAATCTCTACTGCCTGTGTATATACAATGTATAGCATATAAACCCCAAATTGTGAAACGTGAAGAAACGAGAAAATGTGACTGATAGTCAAAAGAGGAAACGCTCAATAGAAGCAGATCCAGAAATGGCCTAGATTACCACATGAGGACTTTACAATCACTATGATTAATATGTTAAAGGATCTCATGATGATAAATATGTTAAAGGATTTAGTGGAAAGAGTAGACAACATGCATTTAAAAATGGGAAATTTCAGCAGAGAGACAAAAACTGTAATGAAGAACAATATGGAAATGCAACAAATGAAAAATACAATATGGAAAAGAAAAATTTTGACAGATGGAGCAGACTGTACATAGAATTAAAATGATTCAGTGAACTAGTAGATAGATCAGTATAAATTATCCAAACTGAAAACAGATAGAGACACTGTATTTATTTGCTATGGCTGTCATAACAAAGTCCCACAGACTGGGAGTCTGAAACAACAGAAATTTATTTTCCTGCAATTCTGGAGGCTGTAAGTCTGAGATCAAAGTGTCAGGAGGGTTGGTTTCTTCTGAGGCTTCACTCTTTGGCTTGTTGATGATCATTTTTTCCCTGTATCCTCACACGATCATACATGTCTGTAGACATCTCTGTACATGTCTCTATGCAAATTTCCTCTTCTTGTAAGGATATCAGTCAAATGGGATTAAGACCTACTCTAATGATCTCATTTTAACTTAATTATCTCTTTAAGTCCCTATCTACAAATACAGTCTCGTTCTGAGTTACTGTGGGTTAGGACTGCAACATGTGAATTTTGGAGGAACATAATTCAGCCTGTAACAGACATGTGGGGAAAATATCAAATGATCTAATATACACATAATTACAATCCTAGAAGAATGGAGATATATAGTGGTACAGAAGAAATATTTCAAGAGACGATGGAGGAAATTTTCTGCAATTAATGAAAGACATCAACATAAAGATACAAGTGTAGAGAATCTCCTAGATGGATAAGTACACCCAGACACATCACAGTGAAACTATCAAAAATAAAAGAATAAAGAGAAAAATTTTAAAAACATCCAAAGGGTGGAAGATACATTAGATGAAGGGGAACATTTTTAAGTGTGACATATGATGGCTAAATTCTCATCCTAATGGAAGACCGGGAGACAATGAAACGATATCGTTAAAGGGTTGAAAACGGATGGTGGGCTGTCAACTTAGGATCCCATATTCAGGAAAATTATCTTTTAAAACTGAAGATGAAATACAACCTCTATTGGACATCAAAGTGTGGAATAATTTGTCTCTAGAAACCTGCACTACCAGAAATGCTAAAATAAATTCTTCAGGCTGAAGTGAAATGATAGCAAATGGAAATGGAGCCCCAGATCTACAGAAATCAATGAAAACATCAGAAACAGCAAATCTGTGGGTAGGTCTAAAATACTGCTTCTACTAAAGTAAAAATGATAACAAGGCATTGTGGGGTTTATAACACATATAGAAACAAGCACAGAAAGCATTATCTAACATCAAGGTGGTTAATGCCTTTAATACCCAACCATGGTAGTTTCTATAAGAAAATATTTTTGCAAACTCTAAAGGACTACTGAGTATATATCAAGTGAGAATTTCTTCTTCCAAATTAAGCAAGAAGGAAAGAAGTATTCATCTTTAACTTCTTTATTTCCTTTTAAAAAAATTGTTCTTGGGGCGCCTGGGTGGCGCAGTCGGTTAAGCGTCCGACTTCAGCCAGGTCACGATCTCACGGTCCGTGAGTTCGAGCCCCGCGTCAGGCTCTGGGCTGATGGCTCAGAGCCTGGAGCCTGTTTCCGATTCTGTGTCTCCCTCTCTCTCTGCCCCTCCCCCGTTCATGCTCTGTCTCTCTCTGTCCCAAAAATAAATAAACGTTGAAAAAAAAATTAAAAAAAAAATTGTTCTTTTCTTAAATTCGCTACATAATTATATAATCATATATGTTACATACTAGAAATATATGTATACAGACATACATATATATTCTATGAGTGGGTACCAACCAATACTGTACAAAATTCTCTGATCAATAGGAATTTGGAAAAAAAAAGTATGGAGGCAACATCAACACCAGCTAAAGAGCAGAGTTTGAACGCACAGAATTCTCTATAGACGTCTTCTGTGGAAGCACTAAATTTCTTTGGATCAATTATCTCTCCCAGAGCCACAGGCTTTGCCTTGCCTTGGTGCAACAGAGGCCTCATCATCCTTCCTCTTAGACTGGGCACTGATTATCAAACATCCTCTGTTGTGCTGCTTGAACTACCATCCAATTCCCCTGCAGTCAATCTCAAGTAAAACTGAAAGGCTATGTTAAAAGAGCACCAACCTTCAAAGTTGCATGCAGAAAATATTCATTTTCGCACTCTGTGATTGAAGTCAGAGATGTCTTACTGTCAGAATTCTCAAATGTCACTCCTTCTATAAGAGAGTAGAGGCCATAGGAAGTGTGTGAAACTTTCCTTTAAAAAGAACTCCAAGTGAATACTTAGTGGCAACAGAAGGTGCCACGTTGAAAAATGAAAAGCTTCGGGGCCTTGTGAAAAAACAGAGCTCTAGGATTTGGTTCTGATGATGATGATCTCACTGTATAATGTGGCATTAATTTCCTGATCCCCATTTCAAAAGTGGAGGGTAAAATGTTGACCTGGCTCAGGGGTCACATGTTGAAAGACTTGACGGTTAAGTGCTGTGAATTAGAGATGACGATTGGCACTGGTACCCAGGAGATTTGACTCCCAGTCTCCTTTCTTGCACAATCGGTCTCTGTGCCCATAGGTATTTGACATCTCTGAGGTTCCATTCCCTTGTCACAAAATGAGGCGTTGGAATTGATGAGGGTCGAGGTTCTTTTCAAGGCTGAAATTGTATGAGTGAGTGTCCTGAATTTTCTTCTTGTAGAGTTACTTTTACATAAGGACTTTTACATAGAGCAAAAAATGACTTAGAGTCAAAATTAACCTTGAAAATCCCATGTTGGAGACTAATTGAACATCTATCATTTTTATATCATCTCAACATGAATTTTTCTTTGATGTTAGATTTTTTAGTTTTTTGTTTGTCTAAGGCTAAACACAAGTTGGAACAGTTGGCTTGTGTTTAAGGGCCTTGTGTGAAAAAATTCTAATCCTTGTACACTTTGTCCAGAAGTATCATTTTTTTGTTGTTGTTGCTGTGTGCTATGCAGATTTGGAGCATACAAAATATTATTCAGGTGTTCACTTTATTTAAATTAAACTTCAGGGGGCGCCTGGGTGGCGCAGTCGGTTAAGCGTCCGACTTCAGCCAGGTCACGATCTCGCGGTCCGTGAGTTCGAGCCCCGCGTCAGGCTCTGGGCTGATGGCTCAGAGCCTGGAGCCTGTTTCCGATTCTGTGTCTCCCTCTCTCTCTGCCCCTCCCCCGTTCATGCTCTGTCTCTCTCTGTCCCAAAAATAAATAAACATTGAAAAAAAAATTAAACTTCAGTGCACTAATAACAAATTCATAAACCAGGTTCTTCCTTAAGCTTTTCAGTTCAGTATACAAAAGTTACTATTCTATTTATAAGTGTAACAAATTTTAGCAATTACCTTTAAGGAAGTCTTTGATTACTGTGTGATCCCATTTACAAATTTAGTTAATGAAACAACTTCAAACTTTTAAATTGCATGAATAAATTTAATATATTTGTTTTCTTTTTAATTACTTCAATTTTTTGGTGAGCTCAGAAGTTATATAATATTCACATTTTTTACAAACAAAACTTACAAATATAGGTATTTTAAGTTCCCTTTTATGTTCCAATAATGTATATAAGCACAATACGATTTCAGCTTAAAACACATATAAATTAATTTTACTTTTTAAATTGGAATTGCAAAACTTTCCAGTTAATTTATTAGGTCAAACTATTGTATACATTGTAAATACATGAAAAAGTCATATACATATAATTTCCTTAACACAAAAAAAATTTATTTTTTTTTTAATTTTTTTTTTTCAACGTTTATTTATTTTTGGGACAGAGAGAGACAGAGCATGAACGGGGGAGGGGCAGAGAGAGAGGGAGACACAGAATCGGAAACAGGCTCCAGGCTCTGAGCCATCAGCCCAGAGCCTGACGCGGGGCTCGAACTCACGGACCGCGAGATCGTGACCTGGCTGAAGTCGGACGCTTAACCGACTGCGCCACCCAGGCGCCCCAACACAAAAAAATTTTTTTATATGTACTATAGTTTTATTCTCTTAAGTATTTTTTCTGTATCTCATTATAAATATACCCAGGGTTAAAATATTACCCACTAAGAAAATAAGTATGTCATTTTATGCAGTTTAGGGGCTATCTTCTTAGCCAATTGAAATCAAATAATGAAAAGGATACCAAGCAATAGAGCTATCCAGATGTGAGGACATCTATGGTCCTTTGTCCTGACCCCAGTTGCTAGACTGAGCCCATTCCTGTAGTCACTATAGCTTCGACAGTATAACTCAGAAAAGAAAATGATCCCAAACTTCACTTCCTTGAGTGTGAGACATATTACTACCTAATTTAACCCAACCATCTCACAGAAATCTGCTCTTCCCACCCAGACTACCACATCACTTCATTGAATTTGCACTTTTATGCCTCCTAAGATTTTTGAAATGTTTTTCTGTAGAGTTGCAAAAATACATTTGGAATGATGGAAGTTTGCACAGAGATATTGCTCTGTAGTCTGGTAGGACTACATAACTTTTAAACATACTATAAAAACTCCTGACTGACTCTGAGGGTCACACATCTTTACAGTCTTACCAAAGACAGATAAGCCATTCTCACTATGAGAGTTGTGTGAAACTAAGGCTAAACAAAGACACATCCAATTTTTTTTTCATAATTACTTTGGGTAGTGGGGTGCACATTTATTGAAGGGATGAAAAACAAAATCACCTGCTTTATAGTTTTTATTTTATTTTATTTTATTTTGTGTTTTATTTCCTCACCTTTCTTTTTTTTTTTAATTTTTTTTTTCAACGTTTTTTATTTTATTTTTTGGGACAGAGAGAGACAGAGCATGAACGGGCGAGGGGCAGAGAGAGAGGGAGACACAGAATCGGAAACAGGCTCCAGGCTCCGAGCCATCAGCCCAGAGCCCGACGCAGGGCTCGAACTCACGGACCGTGAGATCATGACCTGGCTGAAGTCGGATGCTTAACCGACTGCGCCACCCAGGCGCCCCTCCTCACCTTTCTTATTCACATAAACTTGAATTGACATAGATAAATGCACTCACAATGCAATCCCTTTACATATATATTTTAAATATAGTGCTATAATTCTCAAATGCTGTTCTAGGAACGGTAGGGATTTAGAAAAAGACGTATCCCTAGGATCCTTCCCCAGAGATTCAACTTTATGAGATCTCAGTTGACCAAGGATTCTATGCATTTTTAAAAACTATGTAAGAGCCATTAAGATATGATTTTGGAATCTCTAGCCTACTGGATCAGGATCCAGGAATTCTTACTACTCACATTTGGCAACTATCTAGATATATGCCCTGAGCAACTTCCTTGGTCTCTCTTGATATAACATCTTCATGTTACACATGAGGGAATTGAGGAACACGTGCCATTATGATCTGAGTCTAATTTCTTCTCTCAGTGTGTAAGCTCCAAGCTGATTGTCAGCAAGTTTATCCCTAATGTATTTCAAGCAGAGAGGAATTAAAACCAAGGAATAAACACAAAAGTATGGGAAAGGCAGGAAGTATAAAGGAACTAAGGAAAGAGGTGTAAAGGGAGCAAAGAGGTGAGGAAGGTTATTAAAGAATGGTGAGGAAGTTGCTCTCATTCCATGTCCAAAACCAGCACACTCCCTCCAGGAGTCAGAGGGTCAAAGTAAGGACCCCCAGCAGTTATTTGGTATGTCTATTCTAACCGGGATCCAAGAACTGGGGAAACATTCCTAGGGTGATCTCTGGTCCCAAGTGGCTAACTACAAAATAGAGACATGCTGAACTCCATTTATCATCTAACTTCTCTTGTTGGTGATTATGGCATTTTGGGTCCTTAAGAACTCAGAGCCCATATCTAGTAATTCCCCAAAGATTTGAGTTTCTCTTTTCCTCGTGCATAGTAATCTGGCAAAATAGATGCAGGCCATTTTACAAAAAGGCTAGAGGGTATTTTCAGTATATACTATGGCAGGATCACTAGGAGTAGGGCGTTCTTTCTGCAAAAACCCAGGCTTCCTTTATTCAAAGGGTTCCACACCAGCTAAGCTATTCAGGTCTAAGAAGTGGGAAACAGGATGTTAGTCTCCATTATGGTGACTCAAGAAAAGTCTCTTATAGCAGACCTAGATGTTTAACTGATTATGTATATAAATCAATACAATAGTCAGTTAGCCATCTAATTCATAGGCAGAAAATATTTTTTCTAGAATAAGCCAGACAGTAATTATCTTAGACATTTCAGGCCAAATGATCTCTGTTGCCATTATGGTATGAAAGAAACCATGGAAAATACACATGAAAGGACAAGATAGTGTTCTAATAAAACTATTTTGAAAATGGCTGACATGCCAGATTTGACCCATGGGCCATAATTTTCCAATCTATAATTGAATTCCTTCCAAAGGAACTTTGATTTATTAGCTAACACCTAAAATCCCTCTAAAAATTGTCTAAAAGCCACTCCAGTCCTGCTGTCCATTATTGTAACTATATTCTCTTTTCCTTTACACCTCAGCCACTTCATTATTGCCACTGAAATCAGGGAGTTCCTTCAGTGATGTCACCTCCCATAATAATCACCTGCAGAGGTCAGCCATCACAAAACTTTTAAAAGATCCTAGTAGTCCTCCTATTCAGGCTTTCTCAATGAATGAAGAATTGTCCAGATTCTACCAGGAAACATAGAAGGCAGTGAACAAGGAAGTGGGTAGCACATGATAAATTCGCTACAGCATCCCTATCTCCTAATCTTTGGGTTTCTTCTTGAACATTTATTCCATGGACACTCTCTCATTACAACCTCATTAAATATTTATCATTCTTGAATCAACGTTTCAGTCAACCAATCAAGCAACCTATTAGAGGCATGTCAATCTAACACATGGAATCCATTTGTTGTGTACTGTCTTCCTTGGCCTAACAATCAGAATCCTGTCCTGTACATGTTACCCAGGTTCTACCAATATAAGTTAATGAAGTCTTACAATTCCTTCAGTATATAAGTTATCTCTTAGGCCAAAATTAGCTCTTATAATTCTGGGCCTATAGAGATCTGACTCTAGGTTGGGGCATGAAGGCAATAAGTTGGGATGAGTGTGTATCTTGAAAATAACTGGCATAATTTTATCAAGTAACTCTTCAGTTGAGTTTACTATAGGTTCTTCAAGCAAGGAAAGGCTGGTTTCCTCTTCGCTGGGCAAGAAGAATTACTTCTGGAAAAGGATGCTCAGAGGGATTTAGAGTTTCAAAGCTTTCAGATATATCTCAATTAACTCACAGATCTTCACTGCCATTTTCAGTTTTCTAGTGCTTGTTAACCAGGGCTCAGGCATTTATATAAGAGACTTGCAGAAGTTGTGAATTCAACTTAGGTTGTTATTCTCCAGCTTTTGGGATCAAATTTTGGAGTTGAGTTTTGATGGCTTAGTTCTGTGACCTCACTAGAGCTTTATTAGGGTTATCACAGAACTTCACTGTTCATATTTTGAGCTGAGAATTTACAGCCAGGAGATCACTGTATTCTTTCTTTAAGTTCTCCAGTATAGTCAGAGCCCCTTCCCCTCAGTCCTTGTAATCATGCTCACCATGAAGCAGTCACTCGGCATCTTCAAGCCCAGCTTTAATAAGCAGATCATTCCACAAGATGAGAGGGAATAATTTAGTTACTGCATTGTCCCTTTATGGAATGGATTACCCATTTCCCATTTTCTGCTAGTAATAAAATTACAACTGCATTTAGGCTCAATCACATTACATAACCAATTCCAGATTTTTGTGTGTTTGTTTCTGGGAACATTCCTGGTATAATGCTGCATCAATTAGTGTCCAGTAAGGAAAACAGTATCCATTTTAGACAGTTTAAGAAGTGAGAGGTTTAATACAAAGAATTGGAGGTGAGGAGCTAGAAAAGCAATAGAGAAAAGAAAGGAGAGTTGAAGAAGCAAAGGAGTTGATATTGCTTAAAGTTCAAGGAGCTTTCCTTATCTGCCTGTAATTGCTGCTCTGATGCTGCTGATGGTGCTTTTGGAGCCATGCCATCACTGCTGAGAGAACCTACGTGACTTGATGCTGCTGAACCTGACATCTATGTAGCTGCCTGTGGTCACACTTATTTGCTCACTGCTTCTGCTTTACTGCCAGAGGCACTGCAATAAGAAGGAAGGAAGGGGAAAGAATGCAGGGAAGGAGGAAGGGGGCAGAGGAAGGAAGGAAGGGAGGTAGGAAGGAAGGAAGAAAGAGAGGGAGAAAGGAAGAAAGGGAGGGAGGGAGGAAGGAAGGAAAAAAGATAAAACCCCTTCTCTTTTGCAGTAGTCTTCTAATCTCCAAATGGCACAATCTGTTGGCAAAATCTAATAGGAAACCCAATTATTGCAAGAAGACCTTAAAACAGTTTTCTGGCTTCCAATCCTGGGGATAGAAAGAATAGCACCAAAGGTACATGTGAAGCTGAGGGACAACAGACAGTGTCTGGAATTGCAAAGAATCTTCAGGAGTTGTATGGACTCTTTCTGGCTGCCTAAGAGCTTGTATTGTTTTACAGATGTAGCTATCACTGGATTCAGTTGTCCCAACAGTTTTGCTTTCTACATGATATTACTAGTGATTTTTGTTTTATATGTGGGAAATAAACATTTTGTTATTTCGTTTTTGTGGTAACTGAAGCAATGAATTCATTATACATACTCTAGTTGGCTTTGTGGAATTCATTTTCCTATTGTAACCAATCACTACAAATCTTCAAATGACAGACTCTTTCACCATTTCAATCCCCGGAGTCATTTATTATGGCTGCAAATGAATAAATTGCTTGGGGCCCAATTCTGCTGGTGTTATGTTGAGAGATTTAGACTAGTCAATGTAAATCCCCTGCATGTTGTCAAAAAAAAAAAAAAGAGAGAGAAAAAGAATAGGAGAGAAAGAAAGAAAGAACGAAAGAAATGGATCCTGTTTTCTTTTAGCTCTTTGCACTGTTAGTCAAAACTAATTAAAATGCAGTGAATTACAAAAAAATAGTACCAAGTTGCTCTTTTGTAATGGAAAGTATGTAGCTGCCTATACAGAAGGATTTAAGCATGTGTGAGCCAAAAATTTAATATTAAACCACTCTGATATCCTTACTTTACTCTGAATTCATGATTACTGTGTGACAGGAAATTTTCTATTTTTTAGAGGATTTTACAAAGTGTAGAGTATGTTTGTTCTTTGACCCGCAAAATCCATAATCAATTGAAGAGGCAAAATGTACAAATAGAGGTAACAGTAATAAAATATAAAAATAGGTGATATTTCACAAGAACTGCGCAAGAACTTAATGTCCCCTCACCATTCAACTTTGCTTCTCCATCAAACCCCACTTTTGTAGGTATGACCTTTAAAGCCCACAGATAATATTGAGCATAAAGAAACCCATGTAGTGCAGAGAATCTTAGGCTATTTTATTGAATACATGTTGTGCTTCTCCTGGCTCTACTCAAAAAGTAAACTTTCCCCCACGTTTATAAAACCATGCTTTTTCCAAAGTTATTACATCTCTGAACCACACCTTCAATTCAGTTGTATTATTATCCATTGTATTATTTTGCTAGGACTGCCGTAGTAAAGTACAAAAAAAAAAAAAAAAAACCCCACAAATGGGTGGCTTAAAACAATGGAAATTTCTCCTCTCAGAGTTTGAAAGATAGAAGTCTGAAATCAAGGTGTCAACAGGGACATTCTGTCTAACAATAGTCATAGGGAAGAAGGCTTCTTTGTCTCTTGTAGACTCTGGTCTTTGCTGGCAATTCTTGCTATTTTTCGGCTTGTAGACACGTCATTTCAATTACACGGACTATCTTGTGTCATGTGTCTTCACTTTGTATTTTCCCTTCATGAAGGAATGTCCAAATTTCTGTCTCTGTGTTCAGATTTCCCCTTTTTATACAGACACCAGTCATATTGGATTAGGCCCAACCTAATGACCTCATTTTCACTTGATTGCTTCTGTAAAGAACCTATTTCCAAATAAAGTCAGATTTGGAGATAATGGGCGTTAGGACTTTGATGTATCATTTTGGAAGGACTACAATTCAACTCATAACAACCATCTTCCAAAATAAGTGTTCAGAACTATAATTTTCTCATGGTCTTTGGTATATTTGATTTACTATACTACCAATTAGGCAAAAAATATTCTAGATTCCTCCAGGTTCTACTTTTTTGGCACTTGCTATGGCACTAAAATTCAAGGTGTCCTTGACCCAGAACCATCATGTATTTGTAAAAATATTAAATTAGGTAACTGATACATAACAAGTAAGAGAGATAAATGTAATGTATTTATCTGTACTTTATGTAATAATGTGTTAACCATACTTCATCTTTAAAACCCATAAGCAAAACAAAAACAGAAAAACACTAAGCAAGAAGTCAAACTGCTGAAATGTTTTTTTTTTTTTGAGATGGTGTCCATCATAAAATTATGCACATAAAAAATAGGAGAACTGTTGTAAAGAAAGCATTAATGATCATGGTGGCTTGTGGCTAGAACACGAAGAGAAGAATCAAGGCAGATTTTAAAATCTTCTTACTCTGTAAGCTGGATATTCAGCAAATCTTACTCAAATTCTGATCATGCCCTTTGTAAGCACTCCTCCAAGTGAATGTTATTGATATTAAGTAGAAAGAAAGTCAAAAGTCAGTGAAATGAGCCCTCCCTCCCATCCATTACACCTGTTGTACCTGCCTCACTTATTACCAACCAACCACTGCTTACAAAAGTGTCTATGAAAAGGAGCTCCACCAAATTTTAGTCCACAGCCTCTTCCATGGAACAGTGGCAACAAGTAGGAAAGGTGAAGTACAATACATTTGTAAACCTAAATGTAACCACATCATTGAACAAACAGGATTTGTAACTTTATTTTTCAGCCTCACTTTTTCTAAATCTGCTCCATGGGTCAGCTTCTTTCCCTGCCCCTGTACGAAAACTCAGGCAGTCCTCTTGACTTTTCTGCTGATTCTGGGTTAATGAAAAGACAAAACAAAACAAAGCTATGGTCCCTTAAAGTTACAAAAACAATTTTCATTCGGAAATTAGAATGTATATCCTCTTATAATAACAAAATCACTACGTTTGATTAAAGTTAAATCTTTTTCCCCTCCTCCAGGCTGTTTTCAATGGGTAGAAACACCTTCAGTAAGAGATGTTGTGGGGGATGGAAAGGGGTAGGAGGGGAGCTAGCAGAGAAGACAATTCTTACTTTACTAATAAATTTGGGAGGGGCTTCACATTTAAATTTTAAAATTGTCTTTTCCTCTTATGAGATGCTTTTGTGGACTCCTCATATAAACTCTGCTCTTCCCCACCACTGGCTTCTGTCACCTGCAGATCTCTTGATGCTGGAAATGCCAGGGTTTTTTGGTTGTTTGTTTTTTGTTTTTTGTTTGTTTCTTCCTCAACCTCTGGGGCAGGGGCAGGGGTGATCCCCATAGCTTCTATCATTTGAGCAGCACGTGCTACTCCAGATGTATTTGGTCAAGACTCAAGAATACCCATGCTGGTTCTCTCAGTTTTAAGTTACCTTTGATCTAAAGGACAAATGGCATAACCTTTGCTCCAATAGACTGGAGAGGCAAGTTCTCCTAGGCCATCACCTGTCCCTGACCCATCATTCAGCAGCACCTATCACATTCCTTGACCTCAGGTGCAAGTCTGACCCCAGCCCTCACCCAACCTAAGCATAGAGGTACATCCCAAACTCCCTGAAGTGATCTCACCTGAAGCATCTCCCAACCAAACTTTAAGTGGGAGTCATTTCAAAGTGGGACTCATCACAGACCATAACTCAGGTCATACATACTTCTCTGGCACCTTCAGATCCTTCATACAGATAAGGAAATTCAGGCTGATATCACATATTCACACAAATTTACTCTAAAAAATACATATCTTTGTTTAATATCTCACTTGGGGATTTGCTATTGATTTTCCTTACTTCTTGGTGGAAACTTCCACCTTAATATCCTGTTATACTGCTATAGACTCTGTGCTATAGAAGCTGTAACAGTGGGAAAAGAAGACACAGGGACAGCGGCCAAGTAGTTGTTCAGCTTGTAGTCTCAGCGTGTCTGTTTTCTATTCCATCTTCAACTTCACGTGATTTCATGCTTTGCTGGGAATTCAAACTTCCCTCAAAATCTGCCCCATTTCTCCCTTTAAGGGAGAGCTCACAAGAGCGCATGTCTCTTGTGACAGAGGGAGAGCCCAAAGATGGCATACACTGTCCTCCCTCCCTGAGAGTATCCCAGCAGGCAGCACATGTGTGTCAAACCAGGTGCCTTCCCCTCAGCCTGATGCTCCAGAACAAGCAAATGGGCTTCTGCACAAAGTCAAAGTTGTGGAGCTCCTCCCTCGTCTGCTTCTCTGCTGGGCCCTGAGGCAGGTGAGTCCTCTGCTGGAACTCTTTTCTCACATTGCTGTATTGCCTTGTGGGTCTCCTGGACAGGAGCTAGATGTTTTGGGTGCTCTCAGGTGACAGTCTTTAAAGTCAGAGCGACCCAAAGTGGGGCACAAATGCTTTGCTTCTCAGGGAGAAGCTCCAAGTTTTGAGTGCCCTCATAACTATGGGCAGTCACCAGCAGGAGGGGGGTTATAGCCTCAGGCTGGCTTGTGTCCCAGCTCTCCTACCCACTTTCTTGTGAGTCTTTTCTCCTTTCTTCATTAATTAGAATCAGTCAGCCAGTTTCCAGCACCCACCTCCCTCCCCGCCCACCGCCCCCCCCCCAGTTGTTTCATATGGCGCTATAGATGCAGGGTATTCATGGAAAAGGTAAGTTCAGGATCCTGTAACATGCCATCTTTAACTAGAATCTATTAATATTGATTAGAATGTGGATATTTGCCTTATATATATTTGCCTTATAATATCTTGGACAGGGAGTCCTTTAATAAAGGACAACAGGGAGGCCCCCTTCTTTCTAAATTGAGATCCTTATTCTTTTCTTGACTGATTCTATTCTTATAATCACAGAAATTTAGTTTCTTTACACCCCCTATCCTCATATTTCCTGTATCTTACTATGTTTTGACCAAGTCAAGGCAGTGGGAATCATGATCTGGCAGAAGTGATCTTCCGCAGGTACAGACAATAATGGGGTACGTTTTTCATAGAGAATTTAAAAACAGAAATAAGACCAACTGAAAGTCAATCTGCTTTTTATTATTACTATGCACCAATAATTCTAAATAGTGCTGTTATTTGTTGTTGAATTGTATTCTCCCTCCCCCCACCCCACTCAAAAAGGTATGTTGAAGCCCTAATCCTCCATGCCTCAGAATGTGACTTTAATTGGAAATAGGATTGTTTCAGCTGTAGGTAATTAAGTTAAGGTGCGGTCATACTGGAATAGGGTGGGCCCTAATCCAATATGACTTAGGTCCTTTTAGGAGACACAAAACCGGGGGACAATACCATGTGAAGATGTAGGCAGAGATTGTAGTAATGCATTGATAAGCTAAGGAACAACAACAGGGAAGATGTTTCTTCACTAAAAGCTGGGAAAGAAGCATGGAACTGATTCTTCCTCAGAATACTCAGAAAGAATCGATCCTGCCAACACCTTTATTTCAGATTTTAGCCTCCAAAGCTGAGAGAAAATAAATTTCTGTTGTTTTAATCCACCCAATTTGTGGTACTTTCATATGACAGCACTAGGAAAATAACACAAATACTAATGATAAAGTACTCCTCCTCTGTCTCTTAAAATCACTAGTTGCATAACAAAACAAAATAGTAAGTATTAGTAAATATTTACAAATTGTTCAGCCAAATACACTTTATTTACAGGTCTAATAAAGTTATTTACTGCAGTGCAATAGACTTTCCTTCTGATTGAGACTTCACTTTGGATTTGGATAGAAAGGCCAAAGGAGGGGGAACTTGACAAGCAGGACACAGTGAGGAGACTAGTGGAAAGCCATGTCTGCCATGTGTTGGCAGTGCTTAAAAGAAGTGAGTGTGCTGACAGTATCTATTTATCATGATAGAAATGCCAGGGTGAAAATGCCCTGGCATTTTTATTATGATGTCCTGCCCTCAGTAACCACAGCCATTGTAAAAATACCTGTAGTTTGCCTTCAGAGCTAGTTTTTGGTCTACTTCATCCACTTCTGAACTTAACTTCCAATCCCAGCTTCCCACAAAATCCTGGATAAAATCGGGCTTGTGGTTTTTGTTTGTTTGCATGTTTGTTTTGCCTTAATTGACCACCTTTATGTCTAAGAATCTTTGAACATTCAGCAGTCAGTCTGGAATACCATAGAAAGATGGCAAGTGTGACCCAAAATGTCACATCAGGTCTTCTGAGACCAGAGAGATTTCTTTCCTAAATAACTTACCAAAACTGATATATTGCTGATTTGCAAAACTATCTAAACAGAACAACAACAGAGAATAAATTAACAATTTGTGTGTGTGTGTGTATGTGTGTGTGTGTGCGTTTGTGTATATTTTAAGTCTTTTATCCCAGGGCCCTGTTTTGACCAGAGAAACGTGTACCCCTTACTTCTTCCCACATTCAAAATACCTCAGATGGATATTATGCATTCCCAACCTGTCAGCTTTGGCTGAATTACAGAGTGCTCAATTATTCTCTAATTGAATAGCTGCCCAATGCAGGCCACGTAATGACTTCCTGATTATCTGCCTTTAAATGATGAATGAAATGAATATGTAACATTCTGTTCAAATATAGCATACTTAGCATGCCAAATGAAAACTGATTTTGTGCTCCTCTCTCTGAAAAACGTATATTTTATTGTAATTCAGTTCAATGGCTGTTGGGCTGCTTGTTTTCTAGTCATCAAGATAAACATTGAATGAGCTATCTAGAAGAACATTAGTCTTCATTTTTGCTTTCCAACAGATGCTAAAGGTGTTAAACATTGTTTAGATTATTTGGGTTCCTCTCTTTACATCATCTCATTGGGAAAAAATGAGGAAGGTCATATTTTTACGAACAGTTCTTATTGGCAATGTTCCAATACACATTGGCAAAAAAACAAATCTGTTATGATGAATGTGTTGCAAAGACAACAACATTAAAATATGAATAAATTATTTATTGGCTAGAGTGCTTTTTTATACAGCAGCAATTTACAGTATTAGTACCAAAAAGGAGTACATGATTTGAAACCTGATTGATTGCCTGGTGTATAATAATAGTAGTTTGCATGACCACAATAGTTCATTTTATTTTCTTTTTACATGATTTTAGCTTCAATAAACTAATGTTTTAGAAACCAACTCAAGAAACTCTATGAGCGAACTCATTGTATGTAATCTTAACTTTTAAGAGACAACTTTTCCCACTCACTAGAAACAGAAAGAAGAGGACACTCAGGCAAGTAAGGAGAGAACTATGGAGAGATGGGATGAAGGAAGGAATTTTGTTAACTCTTCTAATATATGGTTAATATTGCACAGTTAAATTTGTTCTTAGGCAGCATTCCTAGGAATGGTTTTATATATCCTGGATTGGCTTTCAATAAAATGCCGTTCAAGATAAGAGAATGTTCTCTAACAGCCTCTTGAAATTTCCCCTTAATTTTATTTTCGTAAGTGGAATTTCTTAATTAGAACAGAAAAAAAAAACCTTTTCACACTGATATTTATTTCAAGATGTCAAGATAATTGATTTAGTACTCTCCTTGGAATATATTTCTTTGTCTTATCTCTCTTCTTTTTCAGGTTCTTTTATTCTTTCTCCTTTTCTATATGTTCTGTTTTATTTCTAGTTATGAAAAATGAACTGGCAGCTCCATGGATAAATCCAGCCCACAAATGCTTTTGGTTTGGTCCATTAGCATTTTTAAAAACTTTGAATTTAATTTCAGCTTTTAACACAGGCAGGTTTCATATAAACACATGGCTATCCAGTTTCTCATTAAAATTCATTTCTTGGAATACAGGCCTGTAGGAGTTGCCTCCTTAGATGAGCCATACACTGTCTGGTTAGCCAAAATCCAGCCCATTTTTCTTATTTACATGGTAAAACTGTCACCCATAGACTTTTTTTTTTTATTCTTAAAAAAGTTTAATGTTTGTTTATTTTTGAGAGAGACAGAGACAGAGTGTGAGTGGGCAAGGGGCAGAGAGAGAAGGAGACACAGAATGCAAAGCAGGCTCCAGACTCTGAGCTGTTGGCAAAGAAACCAATGTGGGGCTCGAACTCACAAGTTGTGAGATCATGACCTGAGCTGAAGTCAAACACTCAACCAACTGAACCACCAAATGCCCCTATATTTTATTTTTTAAATGTTTATTTATTTGTTTTGGGGGAAGGAGGGGTAGAGAGAGTGAGAGAGAGAATCTCAAGTAGGCTCCAGGCTGTCAGCACAGAGTCTGATGTGGGGCTCAATCTTGTGAATCAGGAGATGATAAACTGAGCTGAAATCAAGAGTCAGACACTTAACTGACTGAGCCCCCCAGGCACCCCACACCCATAGGCTTTTTAAGTTTGCAACCTCTAGGACCTATTTCAAAATCCAGTCTTGGTCCAATTATATCCACCAAAGGGTGTGCTCAGCCAGGGACACACAGGACCATTGACTAAGTTTAAGAAAGTGATGTCAGATATTCTGCTTAAAATTATTTCTACCTTAAGAGAAAGAAATTGTGCTTTTCTAAGATTTAATATACCCATTGTCATGGTGCCCATTTTCATTGCATGTATCAGATAATGATGTGTTTTACCTCATGGGGTTTTTGGAGAATGGCTTACTTTCCACATCATGGAACAATGGACAGTAGCACCAACTTTTTTGGGCACTTTGAACATGGTATGATCTTAGGGTTTTATTAAAAATAAGAATCATTAAAAATAAGCGCCTGGGTGGCTTAGTCAGTTAAGCATCTGACTCTTGATTTTGTCTCAGGTCATGATTTCATGGGTTAGGAGTTTGAGCCCTGTGTTGGGCTCTGTGCTGACAGTGCAGAGCCTGCTTGGGATTCTCTCTCTCTTCTCTCTCTCTCTCTCTGCCTCTCCCTGTTGGCACTCTTTCTGTCTCAAAAAAAAAAAAAAGAAAAGAAAAGAAAAAAGTAAGAATTGTTTGATAAACTTCTAGGCAATGCACAGCTGGCATTAGAAGATGCCTGTAAAGAAATAGAGGTAATAAATAACATTAATAGTATGAATACAAGTGAACACGACAGAACGGCTGTACTCCTACCCCATTATAGTCTTTATCAGCCACGTTATGAGCTAAAACCATTATGATCTGATAAGGTCTGATAAGTTGTTGACTAAAAATGAATTTTTCAAAATAAAGGTAACATTTAACAGTCAGTGTGAAAGTGACTGTTTTTGTGTTATGAAGAAAACATTTTGAAACTGGATGCTTAAAAGCCCTTGTATTCCATTTTGAAAACTACAGTGTGTCACCTATAAGAAGAAAAATGTCTAAAATCAATCTTTTTGACACATATATGTATACATGTAACAACCTTAGCTGCAGAATCATTCAGGCTGTCTTAAGAGTCTCCCAAATAGGAAGCTTCGGTGCATTTTTAAGTCATTTATAAACTTTTAAAATGCATTCCTTGGGGCGCCTGGGTGGCTCAGTCAGTTGAGTCTCAGACTTGGTCATGATCTCATGGTTCATGAGTTCGAGCCCCACGTCGGGCTCTGTGCTGACAGCTCAGAGCCTGGAGCCTGCTTTGGATTCTGTGTTTCCCTCTCTCTCTGACCCTCCCCCATCCATGCTCTGTCTGTCTCTGTCTCAAAAATAAATAAACATTAAAAAATTTTTTTTAAATAAAATAAAAAATAAAATGCATTCCTTCCTGAGAATTTGTCATGTAATAGCAAAACCTTTCTTTCAATGGCAGATTGGATTAAAAAGATTTTATTATTGAAAAAATGATCCATAGTTTTATTTCTGATATTTGGATCTATATATATATATATATAAATACAAATATGTGATATAAAAAATAAAAGTATATAACTGTGTAGTATATGTACTAATATATATACACACACGTATGTCTGTATATATATACATATTTTTTAAATTATCTTTCTCCTAGCTATGACAGTTATGAAACCTAAAATTAGAATTAAAAAATATAACCAGATAGTTAAAGTGGTGTATTATACTTTCAAAACATAATCTTCAAAGCTAACAAAAATATTCAATTGGATTCTCCCTTAAAAAATGTATTGCTTTATTATATTGGTTATAAAGTGTCCATTTTAACATCTCTGAAGTTAGTGGTGTACCTTACATTTGATGGGCCTATGATAGTTAAATTGTCAGTTTTTTCCCATTTTAGTGATACCTGAAATTATAGAACATCTTACATTTAATGGAATATAATGCTAATAATTATGCAATTGTATTTAATAGGGAAAAATAAATTACGGGGGGAATAAACTGTGTATAATGAATATATAAATATAATTTATGAAATACTTTGATTTCATCTTTTCCTAAAAATACACTTTATTTCATTTTATAGGTTTTATAATGTATAAATATATTGCATAGTAAATATATAATTCAAAGATATTTACAGAATCATAAAAAATAGCTATTGATGGGAAATATAATCAGAAAAGTTAAGATCTACAACTCCAACCAGTGTTCCACATTATTTAATACTTTTTATCTTTTGGAAATCTGGCCAAGTGAGAAGAAAAAACAAAAAAAAAAAAAGGAAAAAAACTATAGTCAGAGAAAGGGAGGGACCTATGTTGCTTTTATGGGTTGAGTTTGCCTTTGTGGAAGACAACTTCACAGATAACACCAATGCTTTATTTCTTTTATTATTATTATTTTAGAGACAGCAAGTGTGAATGGGACAGGGAGGGGCAGAGGGAAAGAGAAAAAGAGAGACAATCTTAAGCAGCCTCCATGCTCAGCTTGGAGCTCCACAGTGGGGCTCAATTCCGGGATCGCAGGATCATTATCCAAGCCGAAATCAAGTCAGAGGCTCAACAGAGTCACCCAGGCGCCCCAGTGTTTTATTTCTTAAAACAGCTGTAGTTGTATGGATTTTCATTTTATTATTGTTCAGCCATGTATATATTATACATACTTTAATGTATAATATATTAATTAAAATTAATTTATTAATACAATATTATTTAACAGATATTGTAGTAAGCTTTTAACTCAAATATGGTATACCCTTTAAGATACAGTTGTTGCCATATCGTTTTTCCATGGTTTGTTAATTGCTTAATAGTACTGAGCACTGTTCTTTATACTAGCGTCATAGGGGTGGAAAATCCAGAATTCTCTTCTCTAAGAAGTTACATTCTAGTGTGAGACAAAAACAATGAGGATGACAACAAGGTCTTTTCATAATCGATAAAGGCTAAGAAGATAGAATCAGGGTAATGTGTTAGAATATATTGGCTTTAGGCTTCGATACTAGTTAGGGTGATGGTAGAAAACCAAATGTTACAGGGATTTCCAAAATGAGATTGATTGGTTCTCCAAAATATTTCCCCTATTTGTCCACTCCTATTCTTCTCCCAAGCCAGATAATCTGTGTCTTTGTTTTTTTTTTTTAAGTTTGTTTATTTATTTGGAGAGAGAGTGTGAGTGGGGGAGGGGCAGAGAGAGAGAATCCCAAGCAGGCTCTGCACTGTCATTGGGGAGACTGATGTGGGGCTTAAAATCACAAGCCAAACCATGAGAGCATGGTGTGAGCCAAAACTAACAGCCGGATGCTCAACTGACTGAGCCACCCAGGACCCCCGATAATCTGTGTCTTTAAAGTCAAAATCAGCCTTTTCCTTAATATCCCTGCTACCAGTACGTCTGCACCTACCATTGGTCCTTCTTCACCCAGAGCCTTTGAGTCAGGAGACTTAGGGTTTCAGGAACTTTGTTCCCTAATTGTCTTCAGACTCACAACCATCTGCCTTCTTAGCTGTGATTGGTGAGGTTCAGATGTAACATGTTCTATCAAAACAAATACATATTCTCACTGCATAAAACAGAGAAGAAGAATACATTTCCTCAAAGAGCCACGAGTTCCCTTTAAAGACACATCTTTGAGCCATTAAGAATTTGCTGGGTTCTTTAGACTCTACCTTTTGGATTTTCTAATACAGTAACTTCGACATACTGGGAATGAGACTGGGATAAACCAGCATTTGCTCTGACATTTTGGCACTGATGTTATTTTTTTGAAATGATTGCTAATACAAAATAAAGATATATAACTTTCAATCAACTAATTTCCCTTGACATCCTGTTTACTGTTGTGAGTCAGCACCCTGAATGGTGATGAGTTTTCTGTAGCATATTCCTGGAAGGAGAGGGCAAGTTAAAATTTTTCAGCCATAAGGTTTTCTGTTTCAAACTATGTCTTTTTTGTTTGTTTGCTTATCTTTCTTTATTTTCTTCTTTTCCTTTCCCTTCCCCTCGCCTCCCCTCCCCACCCTTTCCCTCTCTTCTCCTCCTTTCTCCTCTTTTCCCTTCCTTCCCCTTCCTTTCCCTTCCCTTCCCTTCCATTTCTTGGTGTTCCTGGCCTCTATGTATAGATAACAGATCTGTGGCTATAAACTTTTGTTTTGAGCAGACAAATCATCCTGTGTTATTTAGCAAAGCTAAAGAGTGAACAAAAAATGAAAATGTTTCTAAGCAATATCTATCTGTACACTTAAAGCTAAAACCTGAAGCTTCTATAATTCAAAACTATTAACTATAAGCTGAAATATCTATGTTGTATAACCACTAACACAATTTAAGGGACTTTGTTTCTATTTGTCAGTTCACAAACTCCTAAGAAATTTGTTGGTTCTGACAAGACGGTTATCTGGCCCAGGTGCATCCTGGTGTACATCCTAACTCTTCAGTCTGTTTTCTAACTCTGTCCCTGGAATCTGGATTTTGCCACCAGCAGAAGTTAGTGCCCTGGTTCTATCAATATGACAGCTCCTATCCATGCTAAGCTTCTTAGCGTTTCATTTGTATTGTTAGGAAAATCCATGGCCTCTAATGTTGTCCCTCCTCACCCTTTGTATCTAACACTCCAGTGATGTTCCACTTTTATAAGTATTAATAAGTTGGCTGGGACTTCCAAAGCTCTGAATCTGGTCCTTGCTTTTTGGATGAGATTTGTGATAATGCTGGTTGACTCCTCTTTTGCTTCTTCTTAAAAACATTAACAGAAAGGTATCTTGTAAAAGATAAACTAATTAGGTTAAGATGATGCAAATTTAAAAAATTAAAAAAAACTTCTATTTACATTAAAACAGCATTTAGTTACCAGCTTTTTAATATGCCATAATAATATCTACCTTGCTTAAGCTTCCATAACTCCATGCCCTACTAAGAGCTTTATATATAACAATGTATGATGTTATTATTATGTTGTGCGTGTGTGTGTGTGTGTGTGTGTGTGTGTGTGTGTGTGTGTATGTGATTTAATGCCTTATGTTATCATCCGAATATCTTTTTGGTAAAATAGAAACAATACCAATCTCCCAGGACTGTTGTCATAACACCTAGGTAACATTTGTTCAAAGTGCTTGGCACACGGGTAGTCCTTCAATAGGGCCACTATCACTGTGATTTTGATGTATTGCTATTTCTGTCATTCTTAGTTGATAGATAAGGGACCTATTTCACAGGAATTAACTTGCTTCAAAGAGTTCACCTAATATGACAAGGCTCAGATTTGAATCAAGGACTGAAAGCCTACTTTAACCATTTTCTTTCCACCTTCCACCAAGGCATTTTGATTTGTTTTGTGTTGTGTTGTTTTATTTTGTTTTACTGAATCCTGCGCCTATTTGATTAAAGTCTTTGCTTTACACATGCTTTGTTTCTTTCTGTTTTTTATTCCTCCATTCCACTGTTGTGTTTTTGTTTTGTTTTGTTTTGTTTTCTTGGCACCAGTGACTTTGTTTCTGTGCAGTGTCCCTCCTGGGGGACAGATGAAGTTAGGAAATAAGCTGCAAAGCATTCCCTTTTCACACTTGCCTCATGTCTTACCTCTTGTGCTTGCTTTAGATCTTTGCATTGATTTTCCCTATTATATATGTCAAAATGCATGTTTTGTTACATTGCAACTGTGGAGAATATTCTCTTACAGTTCTGTTAAACATGTAAAAAATATTTTATTATTGTTTCTTTCATGTTTATCAATAAAACTTTAAAATTAAATAACATTATCACAAGTGCCAGAGGACTCAGGGCCAGGACCATGGTGAAGCAAATGTGGTGCCTGGGGTGCAAAATTTAAGGAGGCCCTTTATCTTAGTTTCGCACAGATGTAGACTCAACACCTCTAAGTGATATCTTCTTAAAACTGGCATCATTGGAGCTTCACCTCCTTTACCTAAGCCAGAGCTCTAGGAGTATCTAGATATTCTTAGAATCACCCATTTCCTTAAGCTATTCCTGCATTGAGAAAGAAGACACTTTGTTATTTTGGCTTTTTCATAATAATGGGTTTAACTTCTAGCTCTCTTGGAATTTGCTGTGGCATGAGAACAAGTTTAAAACCAGACAGCGTTCTACGAAAGGCCAGGTGTTCAAAGTATAATAAACAGCTCCCTAAAGATGAGAAAATGAATATTTAACTAGATGACTACATTTGATTTCCTTCATTCATTTTTTATAATTTCACTGAAAACCTTCTTGATGGAAATCACATTGACAGGATTTTAATATCTTCTGGTAAATGAGACCTGTCATTCTAATAGGTATATTTCTTTACAGTACTATCTGGTAAACTTTGGTGGCCAGTAATTTGCTGGATAGTCAAGACATAGGGAATTTTATGCAGATTGTACATCATGAGTATAACATTTGTCCTGAGAGGTTGATAGTTATGATGTAACTAGTAACATCAATTAGGTCCTGTTTAGAAAGAGACTGATTTTTTCTTAACATAGGAAGAAAAGAAAAATAACCATCTATGGAAGATTTAAATACTTAATTATTTGTATTTTCTTTTCAAAGGCAAAGAGAACTATCCTGTCCATCAAAACAGAGTTTAATGCAGAGGGTTTTAGTTTCCTTCTTAGAAACTAGGCCCAAGAAACATGTACTAAAAGTTAGCAGTTAATATAGTTACCTTGTAAATAGAGGCCAAAACGTCTGCCTCTACATTTCCACTGTGTTTATCTTATGATTGTAGTTCCAGAAATTCTAATGTAGTGAGAAACAGGTTAGAGCTTCAATATCAGATTTTGCTAAGTAAGTATTTTCCAATTATCACAAATGACAGTTTTCATCTGATTGCCTATCAGAACTCAGAGAAAAGTCCCAAAGCAATGCAAAAGGCTGATCAAATCATCAGGTTTCTCTACACTTGTATGTATTCCTAAATATTGCCTTGTCACCTTCATTCTCATGCTTACACTTGGAGGAGGCCCAAATGCAATTTTATTGCGGTTACTGTTTTTAACTTGTGCTACCAGCATTAAAGGAGATTTGCAGGTGTGTTATTGTTGTTTGTTGTAAATTCTCTAAGATTCTCATGGAAGAATGAACCTAATATAAAGACATACCCATGGGAAAGCTATACAATATAAGATGTCCTGTTTTGTAACTTTCATAATGCTTTCCCATGTCGTTTCCCTGAGCTGAATTAAGTCCAAACCTAAGACATATAATGACCTTCTAATAAACTCTATAAATAAATGTAATATATACAATAACACAACAGAAAGACAAATAGTTCATGTGACCTTTGGGAAGAAAGCAAAAACATTAAAAGCTAGAGTTCTTTTTTTTCCTATAAGTTTTCCTTTATTTTAAAACATTTATTTGAATTTTTTGTTTGTTTTTTACTTTCCATATCATGTTTGTTAATGGTTATAGTGACAGGCATTGCATTTCAGAATCTACTCAAATCCTCATGGAAGCAGCAACTGAGACTGAAGAAAAACTGGTTCTATCAGGTTAATCTAGGATTTCCAAACGGAGTTTAGATCAAAAAAGAAACCCAAGATTTCCCAGTGAATGGGGATCTTGGTTTTATTCACATAAAGCTCTTCCATCACCCACTCCAGCATGATGCTTCTGAAATGCAGAAACCTGTCACTTGTGAGATAAACCCACTAATCCACCTCTGTCCTTGGCATTCACTGTGTTCAGTGGGCAGATCTTTTTGGTGTGGATATTCCCTATCACTTATTCTCAGCACTACCTTTGTGTCATAAGCTGATAGCTTTAACTGATGCTTTTCTTGTCTTCCAGATTCAACGAAGACATCCAGACGGCTCTGTGTGGTGTTTTGAGAGCAGCCCCTGTTGAAGCTCTTCTGTAGGTAATCCCTAGGAATGACAACACATGTGTCACATACCAAAAGAGTTGCTACTCTGTTCACCCCATCAAAGCATTTGTGAATTCTGGTTCCTAAGTGAATATGCAAATCAACAGTAGCTTCATTTGATATTTTTCTTGCTCTTAGTCAGATTCTAACCTTTCCTGTTGTTCATGTACATGAAAAAGAAAAATGCATGCATTTATCAAAAAACAAAACAAAACAGAAAAAAAACCAGAAACAAAAACAAAAATCCCTGCTCCTCTGTCCTTTGAGGCTGGGTTAGTTATCTAGAGCCCTCATTACACTCTCATTTACCACATAACATAATTCCCCTACTTGTGGGTTTCATCTCTAGGACAAAAGCTTTTTGCTGGTAAAGACGATAACCATTTTTAACCTCAAGACCTGGAGTGTAGGTGCTTCAAGAAAGTTATTTAAATGATTGGATGAGGTCATGATAACAGAAAACTTTTAAAAAATTGTACCTATATCCATACATAGACGTAGGTAAAAAAAAAAATCTATCCTCTACAACTCCATCATGTTTCAGTTTTGTGTATTCATATTTTTCACTAGTGTGGTCTCACTTTTCAATCTAAGTAACTGTCCTGACTTGGCTATTTTATTAAATGAACACATGGAATTGTGCTATTTTCCTTGGTTGGGCGTGTTACACCTTCACACTGGAGAAAAAAAATGTCCATGCTGGAGGAAGATTTGATGTGTTCTAATGAGGCTCACTGTCTCCAAGCTGGTGGTTCTCACCCTAAGAGCTCTTCTTGTCACCCGGTGTGACTCCATCTAAGTGTCAGCCATTGGTGAATGAGATTTTGGAAAAGTTCCAAGCTGCAGTTAATTATGTGCCTTTTTCAAAACTTGACTTTATTGTCTTCATGGGGGCCTTCTCTCTATTTAGTAAGTGGCTTGTTTTGCTTTTTTGCACATCTAATCTTACTTACAGTTTTCTTCCAAAAATAGAAACACAATATAGTACTGAGGCAAAATGCACATTGCATTAATTTATGCAAAGGTTTAAAAAGGCAGTGAGATAACATATGTAACAGCGCTCTAAAAACAACAAAGACTCAGACAACTAAATGGAATTTATCATTTTTATTATCATGCATTTACTTTTGAAAAAATACATGGGTATGTCTGACTTTTGAACTTGTGACATGAGACATTTCGGTATTTTTTTGTGGAGTTTTGATGGGCTTTTCTGTTGTTGTTTTTTTTTTCTTTTAATACAAGATGGGTTGTATGTTTGTATGCTTTCTAGAGATTTGCAGTTTTTTGAGTGGTTTTTTTTTTTTTTTTTTTGGCTTTTCAGTTTATTCCTTTTACTTTGGTTTTGCTTGTTCATGCCTATAGAGAATAAACTTTATGATAAAGCTGATACATCAACTCTAAAAATGACAAGTCTGTGGGATTTAGAGGGGGGGGGGTTAGAAAAAGAACAAGCTGAGGAAAATTAAATAGTTCCCAAAGAGCATTTTACTTTCTGAGGTATAATCCCAAAGAAAATCGCTATAATGTAAAAGACTCGGAATAAGAACTCTTAATATTAGGTTCATGTAAACTATGGTCAAAGGAGCTAAGAAATTGATGACCCACAGACAAAATTGGCTGCTGTGTTTAAGACATTTCATGGGTGTATTCTGAAGTAGAGTCTTCAGTTGGTTAGGTACTTGGGCCATCTGGGTATTATTGATCTATTGAAGACAAAGAGGAAAATGTTCTGATCGGTATGCTAAGAAGAGTTTGCTTCCTAGGGAAGGCAGGCAGTTTCATGCTTCCTAACTTTTCATTGCAATTGTGAAGCCCACCTAGGAAGACAGAGGTTTGAATTATTAAAGAAACTGAGTTTTCTAGCCTTGAAGCAGAATTTTTAATATTCTGCAAATTTTATAACATTTTGTTTGGAAATATACATTTCCCCTCATGTTTAGAGACAGACAGAAAGAAAATTCACTCAGGAGTGAGAAAAGTTAACCATGGCATTGAAATTCAGTTGATTGTATTTAGGTGTAACTTGGGTTTTAGACACTTAAGGATTGGTGATTTAGAATTTGAACAGTTGGCCTGCTGTTATTATGTTTATCTCAGAATAATCTGTGGGGAAAGTTAATGTTTTTGTTAATATTTTAAAATCTTTTTTATCTACATAAGCTGGTCTAATAATAATTAAATTTTCAACTCATACATGAAGCTTTTTCCTTAAAACATCATATTTTTTGTATTATGACATGAATTAAATCTTTTTTAAACATAAGATAAAAGCACAGCAGGCAGCATAGATGAATAAATGTTTTACTTTCTTCTAAGGGGGAGGGTTGTAGAATAATACCAGCTTGAGATGAATTGTCTTTACAATTTCTCTAAATGTAAAATCCTGGAAACCTCTTTAACATCTTCAAATTACAGTTTCCCAGTCTGTAAAATGGGAATTATAAAAGAATCCATCTATGAGCTTGTTACCAAGATTAAATTGGAAAACATGAAACAGTGTCTGAAATATAATAAATGTCCTAAGTACGCTGGATATTCATTTTATTCCAGTAGCTCTATGGATACAGTGAAATAAGGTAGAAATTTGTTTGACTCCAATGCTATGGTCCCTTCACAGTTAGTAAAATATCTCCAAAGTAAAATCTTTTTTGTGATGGCAAATGTGTAAATATATTTTGATCCCATTTTTCTTTGGGTTGGAAATCAGGCGTGTCAGTACATAACTTCCAAGAGAGGTAGAGGTGTGACAAGGTCTTCGTCCTGCTTTGACCAAAGTGCTCATTAGTGCCTGCTAATGAGAGAAGTTTAGGTCAGAAGCCAAAGAGAGTACACACTCATGGTGAGAAATGGGAGAGGTCAAGAGGCCAAGGTCAAAAATCAGGGATCCAGGTTACATCCTGAGAGTGGATAACCCAGTGTAGAGAATCAGGTGGACACAAGCAGAAGATGTACTCACTTGGAGAAGAGAAATGAGCACAAATTTTCATATCTGGATTGATTTAGAGCAGTTCATTCCTTGACATCAATCAGAATAGCATTAGAAGATTTTCCTCTGGAGTTGAGGCAAAAAAATTAATCTAAAGCATAATATTTTTTTGATACCAGATAATAGAAGAATATTGCTTTCAAAGCAGTATGCCTATATAAAATGAAAATATTTGCCTGATGGAATGGGAATTAGGGATAGGATTGTTACAAGATATAGATCAAATCAGAGGATCCTGTTTAAAAATAGGTTTTCTTTGGTCTACCCATGATGCTTGTAAGCCATATACAAACAAATGCCTCAGTTCATGTTTGGGTTTGATTCATTCATTTGTTTGTTTGTTAGAAAACATGATGGTACCATAATCTTTATCTGGCAAATATTTCTCTTTTACCTCAGTATGTGGACATGTTTGTTCTGCTTTATTTCATTTTCCCCTTGCAGCCAAGACAAAGAGATACTTTCTCTATTTACAGAGCCATGTGATCATTGGTATTGTGTGTATTTTCATGCTATTATACTTGTCGCTCTGCAATGCAGTCTGTTTCCACCAAACATTCAGAAAGGTCTTTGTAAAACATACACCCAAAGATGTTATTCCTGTGCTTTAGATCCTTTATGCACTTCCTTATGGAGTTGGAAGACTTTGTAAACTCTTTATCTAGACCTAAACGGCCCGGTATACTTTTTCATGCTTAACTCTCTGGCCCCATGATGTACTTCTCTCCTGCTTGCTCACCCCTCTCCAATCAACAGGAGCCTCGCATTCTTCCTGGAGCATCCAAGCCCTTCCTTAGCCTGAGATCTCTGTGTCTGGCTACTCTTAACTATGCTTTCCAAAGTGTACTTGTTCTTATCTTTTCTTCATGTTTCAGCTCAGATATTGCCCAATTTTAGAGAGGGCTTTTTTTAACCAACTTGTGTTATTTTGTCATTGCTCCATTGTTGTCTTTGCAACGTTTATCACAATCTATTATTTTTGTTTACTGATTAAATTATTATGGTTTCCTTTGACCCCCATAGCATGTATACTTCATAAGATTAAAGGCTTTTTTCTGTTGTGATTGTGACTCTGTCTCCCAGAACCAGAAAGAAATGCTTAGCAGTTGGTAGGGGCTCAATGATTTTTTTTTTTAAAGAAATAAATGAGTACATTATACACTTATTATGTTGTCACTACCATAGTTGATAATCTTTCTTCGTGCTTTGAGTTATACAGTGTTTATTGAGGACTTATCACTTTAAAGGAACTTAAAACTTGGGGACAGATTAATAAAGGCGTGTTTCCTTCCCTCTATGATAGGGCTAACACATACGTTGTTGCTCCTTGCCTTAGTGAATTCCTGGAGTGCTATGTGTAGACACATTCGAAAGCTGTGTCTCAACTCATGAAAGGATGACAGCAACACAGAAGAAGGAAGAAGAAATACTCATATCATACATTTGCCATTTTTGCTTAACTAACAGAACAGGCACATTTTCAAAATACTGTTCTTGTGGGGAAAAATGGCTTTCTGTAAGTCTCTCTTAGGCGCTATCCCACCTTTAGCCATAGGACTTTTTTACATAGACAAATCACTCTGCTTCCCCACCTCCACCCCTCTCCCCTTCTGCTCTCTCCTGGTGGCTCCTTTAACTGGTGGTCCATCCTTCATGTTGTAGCCACTGGCTCTTCTTCACAGCTTCATCCTCTGACTATCTCTCTACCCTCCCCAGACCGGGCTAATTCTTCTGCCCTGCACTTCTGGTAGCTCTCTAGAATTCACTTTTTAACACTTAGCACTATTGTCATTGTAATGGATTAATGTCATTAGTGGATTAATGTCTGTCTCTCCAGCTGGACTGTGAACTCCATGAGGACAAGTCTGTCTTTGTTTTGCTTGCTATTCTCAATACCAATTACAAGGGATTACACTGTGGTTTTCTTAGAAGTTCCCCGTTGATATAATATGATGCTAATTCCAAAGCACTAAATCTAATAAGACATAATTTTTTTTTAACATTTCCTTTAATGATTCTGTTACATTCTCACTGCTGTGGCTTTGTGCTTGTCTCTCAAGATGATGATTTTATCAAGTAAGCAATTTTAAAATGCACAACACTTGAGGCAACTGGGTGGCTCAGTCAGTTAAGTGTCTGACTGCAGCACAAGTCATGATCTTGTGGTTTGTGGGTTCGAGCCCCACATCGAGCTCTGTGCTGACAGCTCAGAGTCTGGAGACTGCTTCGGATTCTGTGTCTCCCTCTCTCTCTGTCCCTCCTCCACTCACACTCTGTCTCTCTCAAAAATCAATAGACATTAAAGTTTTTTTTTAAAGCAAAACAGTAAATAATTATGAAACTGGGAAAACTACAACAATAAATAGATATTTTATCACATGGCAACAAGTAGAAACTTTCTGGGCCTAACCAACATCATCTCTTTCAAAACATTTTTTTTTTTAATGTTTATTTATTTTTGAGAGAGACAGAGACGGAATGCAAGTGCGTTAGGGGCAGAGAGAGAGGGAGACACAGAATGCAAAGCAGGGTCCAGGCTCTAAGCTGTCAGCTCAGAGCCCGACACAGGGCTCGAACTCACGAGCCATGAGTTCATGACCTGAGCCGAAGACGGACGCTCAACCAACTGAGCCACCCGAGCTCCCCATCATCACCTCTTTCATTTAGCATCATCCAACTACTTTCGCCTGCATTATTCACTTCCTGTTCCAGATGTCTTTCACATCTTATGTTATGGAGATTGGCAATTAAAATTTTCTCTATCCACTTAGCAAATCCAGTGTGAACAGCCATTTTCTTTCTCAGGCTGCCTGCGTCTTCTCTCTCCCAACTGTTGTAAGCATAAAACATCTTTTTGTATTGGCGGAATGATTTGCTTCACTTATCAGCTGATTTCACTCACTTAAAAAAAAAAAAAAGTCTCCAAAAGCCCCTCCCTACTTTTTAAAAAGCACTGAAGACGTGAAATGAAGAAAATACTTATACTTTCAGAGCCAGCTACTTACGTTTATAACCTTGAGGTTGTCTTTGATCCTAAATCAGGTTTTAATTACCATTGTAGTTACATTGGTGAAAAAACGATTCTATTATTTCCTGAACACAGCAAGGATATGTCCAATACTATCTCATGAGTACAGTTATTTTAAGGCTTTTATTACTAATTATAGTTGGTTTATTATAATTCATTGTTCACTGGCCTTCTAGGCTATTTACTTAAGGTTCTATTCAGCATTACAGCTGCTGCTGCAGCTGCTACTCCTCTGAGATTCTCTGACTTCATGAGAGTAATAGGACTCCTATTTGGAAGAGGGTGTAATTGGGCTCAAGGGAGATACTTAACTTGGTGTCCCCTGGAATGTGCTACAAGAGGGTGCATTTATTCCCAATTTCAAGAAGAGGTTAAGAATCTGGAGAATAGTAGATGAGCCCTTTAACCATTACAACTGACATAAGCAACAATGGAACTGTTCATGTCTCTATCTCCTTATTCAGCTAACCTTCTATAGCCTTTTTTTCCCCCTTTGTATTAGATTACCACTTTGTAAATTTTCTTGATTGCTCAATCCCCAATCCAGCCTTATTTTGTCTTTTGTAAACGATAGTTTGTTTGTTTTTTAGGCTCTTATGCAATTTATTTATTTCACAGACATTACTGAACGCCTACTTTGCACCTTGAACAAATTTAGCAACTGATGCAGACATTCTATAGCAAGCAGATACAAAGACAGTGATTCTACCTCTTCGTGTTAACTGGAAGAATCTCCACTCTGGCTATTGGGTACTTTGATAAGTTGGCTGCATGAAAGTTTGCAACAACATTCTGATGGCAGGATTGCCTTATTTTCTAATTGAATCAAGTAACAGAAACTTTCATTAAGTTTGAAATGGAGAGAAGGGCAAGAGAGAATGTAAGGTGTCATGGACTAAATATATTTCTCTAAATGTATTAGCTAGGAGTTTGACCAGATTCTTTCTTTTTTACCCTGTTTAGGCAAGGGCAGACATTTAGCCACCCATATATTTTAAACTTTACTCTTTTCATTAGTGAAAAATATATTTTTATACAGTTAATTCCAGTTAACAAATCCTTTAGTGAAGATTTAGACTGGAATATTTAAAATATGTGTCTTAGCCACCTGTAGATCTCTGATTGAAATTTTCAAATGCTATCTAGCCTCCACTGGACTATGCATTTCTGATTAGAGGAGATCAAATGTAAACTAATGTTTCCAAGAGAGTTAATTCAGTGCAGAGGCCATTATATCCTACTGTCTCTACTGAAGTATTTTAAAATAAACTACAGATAACATAAAAGAAAGATTGTCATCTTGCTCCCTGCATGAATACTTGCTGAGTTACAGAATCAGTAGTCTTGCCACAGGGCTGCAACGGGAGCAGCGCCAAGAGGAGCGAGCGAGATCTGGGAGAGCACACCAAGTGTGAAAACCATGTACTAGTAAGGGCTACCAACAGCAGTCATAGGAGAACAAACCAGAATAGGATATGAAACATCTCCCTACCTGATTCAACTGGCTTAGTCCACTAAAATCCACCCTGATATCTCTTTCCTCCCTTCTTAACTTTAACCCTGTGCAGCTAGAAATAGAAGAGGATAGGAGGAGGGCAAAAGCAAAAATACACAACCCACAACAAACACAATTTGCCTTCTTCTTCCAACCTGACCCTGCTTCAGGACGCTAAGTTTGAGGTTTGCTTGGTGACAGAGAGAAGGAGATCAGGGTTCAACTGGATGATACCACAGATATAAACTGGTCTGAAATAAGCCTGTGAACTTTAAGGTGTTTATTTTGTTGTACTGAAATATGCATAAAATATACGTAACAAGAAATTTACCATTTTAACCATTTTAAAGTGCATAGTTCATTGGCCGTGAATAGATTTCCATTGTTGTGCAGTCACCACCACCAGCCATCTCCAGAACTTTCACATCTTTCCAAACAAACTGTGTGCTCATTAAATACTAACTACTCATTACCCTCATCTATTTTCTGTCCCTATGAATTTGACTAAGTTCCTCATGTAAGTGCAATCAAACAGTATTTGTCCCTTTATGTCTGGCTTATTTCACTGAGCGCTATGTCTTCGAGGTTAATACAAGTTGTAGCATGGGTCAGAATTTCCTTTCTTTTGAATAATATTCCATGTTTCTGTGTCTCTGTGTGTGTGTGTGTGTTTGTACCACATTGTGTTTACCCAGTCATCTGTTTATGGATACTTGAATTGTTTCCACATTTTGGCTATTGTGTTTAATGCTACTGTAAACATGGATGTATAAATATCTGATTGGGTCCCTAATTTCAGTTCTTTTCAGTCCATACCTCAAAGTGGAATTGCTGGATTATAAAGTAATTTTATTTAATTTTTTTTAAGAATTGCTTTGAAGAATTTCAAAGCATTTCAAAAATACTGTTTTCCACAGAGGCTGCTCTATTTTACATTCCCAACACCAAAGTACAGGATGAGTTCCAACTTCTTCACGTTCTTGTCAACACTTACTATATTCTGCGTGTACATGCATGCGTGTGTGTGTGTGTGTGTGTGTGTGTATGTACTGTTTTTGTTTGTTTTTGTTTCTGTTTTGACAGTAGCCATCCCAGTGGGTCTAAATTGATATCTCATTGTGGTTTTGACTTGCATTTTCCTACTGATCAATGATGTCGACCATCTTTTTGTGTGTTCATTAGCTATTTCTGTATCTTCTTTAGGGAAGTGGACATTTAAGTACTTTGCCCTTTTTTTTTTTTAATTTGATTTTTTTGTTGTTGAGTTCCAAGACTTCTTCATGTAGTCTGGATTTTAATCCCTTTTTGGATATATGATTTGCAACATTTTCTACCATACTGTGGATTGTCTTTTCATTTTGCTGATAGTGTCCTTTTCTACACAAAAGTCTTTAATTTTGATGAAATCCAATTTGCGTAAATTTTTTTGTTGTTGTTGTTGCTTATGCTGTTGGTATCCTACCCATGAAACCATTTGCAAATCTAGTGTCATGAAATTTTCCCCTTAGGTTTCTAAGATATTAATAGTTTGCTTTTATATTTAGGCTTTTCATCCATTTTTAGTTAATATTTGTATATGGTATAAGATAAAGATCCAACTTTATATTTTTGCTTATGTATATGCAGCTTCCCAACATTGTTTGTTGAAAGACTATCTTTTCCCTATTGAATGGTCTTGGCACCCTTGTTGGAAATCAGGTAACCATAAATGTGAGGATTTATTTCTGAGCTCTCACTTCTATTCCACTGGTCTACATATCAGTCTTTATGCCAGCACCACACTATTTTGTTACTTACTTTTTAGTATACAACTAAAAAGAACAATTATGTAATTTACCCAAGATACCTGAAACGCAATGGGATAATGGGAAGAGGGCATTGGGCACTATGGTTAGAGGCAGTGATCTGAAAAAATAAAAAGTTGTTTTAAAAACTAAAAATTAATACCCCAACAGGTTGAAACTATTTGTATTGGTGGGCTTCTCTACTTTGAAACTACAAATCAAACAAGCATAAACCTTAAGGTTAGGTTGGATGATCATTGACTGTTCTAAGCTACACTGACTCAGGTGTGGTGACTTGACTCCATGTGTCTCTCTCATCCTTCTCTTAAGACCAGAAGCCTAAGTGTGATCTTCTCATGGGTTTTCCAGAACCATAAAAGGGCAAATAGAACAAAGGAGCCTCTTAAGGCATTAGGCTTAGAACCATCACACTGCCATTTCTGCCTCGTTCTGTTGGCCACAGCTTATCTCATGGCTGGACCCATTGCTAGGGGTAGAAGAATATGCTCTTTTAACTGGAAGAGTGAAAAGTAAGTCATATGGGAAAGGAGTGTACTTAAGTCACTTAGACAAAAGTCCTTGATAGTTTTAAAGTAAAAAATTAACTTCTTTTGTTAATTTTTATTATTATTTATGTTATTATTTATATTTCACTTATGACTTTCTTTTAT
>NW_024412377.1:57217711-57417082 GCF_014898765.1 Herpailurus yagouaroundi
GGAGGTTATGGAATCAAAAAAAGATAAAAGATATACTTTTTTTTCCCCTTTGTTAGATGTTTGGATTCATTTTCATTAAATGTATGAGTGCTGCTACTTCAATACCTGCATGTCTGGTTTCCTTAGTGTGAGCTACTTGAGGCCAGGTGTCTTATTATCATAAAAAGTACTACCACTAATGAGCAATATTTATAAAGAACTTACTATGTGCCAGATTCTGTATTCAATGCAGTACAAACACTGTTATGCTTCATTCTCCAAACAGTGATCTTAAGTAAATAACAGAGTCCTCATTTCACAGATGAGAGAATTATGGCACAGAGAAATTTAATTACTGGACAAATTCATACATACTTTACCTGATATCTAATCTGAATAGTAGACCCATAAGTGCAAATGAGGGCAGGACTAACATGATACAGACACATGGAGCGCGATTTTTGCCAACTCTCTTAAAGTAAATTTTCCAAAAGGAAAAAAAAATACATTTATCAGAAATACTGTAGCAAAAATTAAATCAAAGCAACCGTAAAGTGAAATAATTAATTCAGTTTGAACCTCATCATTGTAAAGAATTCACACATTATCATTGGCATAAAAGTAATCCATTGGTATAAAAGTAAAATAAGGGCAGACTATAAATTCTCTTGGAGAGACCTACTGCCCACTTCTCAAGTTTTTCTTTGAATTTTTTTTGTTTGTTTTCACCTAACCTTTGTGTGCTTGGTAAATTTGGGTGCTTGGTAAATGAATAAATGTTATAAATAATTTAAATGATGAAAACAGACTTAATTGAGGTATATAAAACACCTCTTATGAGCTAAAGTTCTTATATTTTCGTTCACTAAAACCAGATTACACTAGCTTTTCATTGAGTTATAATTAAGTCTCTGGGTCCAGAGGTATCCTGTTTTGCCTTGGTCCATGAACTTATGCTAAAAAAAGCGGGGGGGGGGGGGAAGAAGATGAAGAAGGTTCTGTGGGTTCTGTGACCATTTTTACACAGCCTACATTTATTTGGATTCAGATTAAGATACAGGAATTTTAACATTTATTATGAAAATAATATGGTGGCATAGAATAAGATGGTCTGAATGAGTAATTTCATATGGCCAGAACACTGTGCAAATTTAAATGATATTAATGCTTTCATTTCTTCATAGTCAATATTTGCATTTCTTAATAGTGAAAATCTGCTTAAAAAAATCAAATGAATCATGATCCTCAGGCCATGAGCAATGGGGGATTATTTTAAAAGCAAGTTTCAGGCTTAGCTATACATCTCTTGATAGAGGTCAAAATTTTGAACATTGGGATGTTAGAGGTCTAATTCAGCTGTCCATGGTTTCTAACATGTTTGAATGTTAGCAATCATTATACTTGGAACCAATAAGCATCTAGAGCTGTTCTTTTTTTAGAACTGCCTTTGATCTACAGAGGACAAACAGGAGCCTCAGTTAGGCTTTTAACAGGGTTATTTTTATGATGTGACTTATTTACACATTGATTCTTTCTGAAATGGTGTTCTTCCCCCTTCTCTAAAAAAATAGTCCCTTTAAAAAGAATACAATGAAAATGAAAACTCCTGTAAACACTATTAAAACCTGAAGAAAACATACTGGTAATATCAGTTATCATTGCTAAAAGTGATTATGATTACAGTTTTTCGTGAAACCCTATTTTCTGTTGCAAAGGAGTGGAGTACTACCAGAAAACCATACTCTTAGCCACATACAGAACTAGTTAATATTTTTTTCTAGGTATTGGAAATCAGTCATTAAATTAATTCCAGAAGAAACATTGATTTTTTTTTTCATTTAAGAATTTTTCTCTGGAGCACAGATAAAGTTAATTTCTCCCCACATCAAAGATGTTTTATTCTTTCTTACAGAATAAAATGTAAAGCCTTTGAAAACTGATAGTGGCATTGTTTGAAAGGCACAGTGCAGTGCTTCTAACGTTCTCTAGGTTAGCAAAGGGAATAAAAAAGCTGGTTAGAACTGTGTTTTAAATAAGGATAAATAGGGTGTAAAAAAAGACCTAAGAAACAGACACCATAAACACAGCATAAATTGTGATAATTATTTTGGCCTTGTTTCTGTGGTTATTCTTCATTCAGAGACATTTGCTAAGTGATAAATAGTAGTGTATAGGAGAAGGGTGTTATTCTTAACAGTAATGGAACCATCCAGATTGGGCTTCAGAGCAGCATGTTTTATAAAGTTGAGTGTTAGTGCTTGACATAGGACAATTCCTAAAGCCTTGCTTGGACTCTTCCTACCCAGATAATTATCATTTCAATCCATTTCATTAGTTGATATTTTCTATTTCAGGCCCCCCTTAGAGAATAACCAAAACACCCAAAATATCTGTACTAATTCACCCTCTATTCCTTTATCTGCCCCTGCACAATTTGATGGACTTATCACTGATGTATATTCTGTCTGTGCTGGTAGTGCCAACTTCATATAACTTAATTTGGGCTTCAGGGATATAATTTTATGTTCAAATCCCACTTAAACAAACAGACAAACAAAAAACTTGAATGATTTGAATTGCCTCAAAGCCCAAATTTTTAGCATGATCTTCTAAAACAGTTTCACATGGTACATGGAAAGTGCTTTCACACTGGAGATGTTCTGCAGGCCCTCCGACCCACAGGTGCCTCATAAAATGTCACATCTTTTCTGAAGACCTTCCTGGTGTTCCTGGGTAGAATTTGCCACTCCACGCCATATCTTTTGTTCTCTGTATGGTAAGAATGGAATTATCATGGAATACTTACTTATTTATGGATTGTATGTTTCCTACTAGATATTGTGCAACCCTTCAAAGTATGGATTACATAACGTTCATTCTTATCTCTCATGATTGTCCCAAGTAAATACATGTTTATTAGTGGAAATAGTGCTTAAATAGTTACTGAGTCTAAGTGTATGTTTGGTTTTGTTCATTTGTTTTTATATCTCTCTCCAGCCCTTAGACTAGGTTCTTAGGGGTCAGAATCCATATATATATTGTGTTCACTACTGTGAACCAAAGCCTGATAACGGCTTTTGATGTTTAAGAGTTTGTGAACATCAAATTCTTTAACTCAAAAGAAAGAACTTCTACTGATAAATATTTTGGTGTCATGAAAAAGATGGTTTTAAGATATAGCTGTAATTTTCAGCTAACATCATCCTCAATGGGGAAAAACTGAGAGCTTTATCCCTGAGATCAGGAACACGACAGGGATGTCCACTCTCACCGCTGTTGTTTAACATAGTGTTGGAAGTTCTAGCATCAGCAATCAGACAACAAAAGGAAATCAAAGGCATCAAAATTGGCAAAGATGAAGTCAAGCTTTCGCTTTTTGCAGATGACATGCTATTATACATGGAAAATCCGATAGACTCCACCAAAAGTCTGCTAGAACTGATACATGAATTCAGCAAAGTTGCAGGATACAAAATCAATGTACAGAAATCAGTTGCATTCTTATACACTAACAATGAAGCAACAGAAAGACAAATAAAGAAACTGATCCCATTCATAATTGCACCAAGAAGCATAAAATACCTAGGAATGAATCTAACCAAAGATGTAAAAGATCTGTATGCTGAAAACTATAGAAAGCTTATGAAGGTAATTGAAGAAGATATAAAGAAATGGAAAGACATTCCCTGCTCATGGATTGGAAGAATAAATATTGTCAAAATATCAATACTACCCAAAGCTATCTACACATTCAATGCAATCCCAACCAAATTGCACCAGCATTCTTCTCGAAACTAGAACAAGCAATCCTAAAATTCCTATGGAACCACAAAAGGCCCCGAATAGCCAAAGTAATTCTGAAGAAGAAGACCAAAGCGGGAGGCATCACAATCCCAGACTTTAGCCTCTACTACAAAGCTGTCATCATCAAGACAGCATGGTATTGGCACAAAAACAGACACATAGACCAATGGAATAGAATAGAAACCCCAGCACTAGACCCACAAACGTACGGCCAACTCATCTTTGACAAAGCAGGAAAGAACATCCAATGGAAAAGACAGTCTCTTTAACAAATGGTGCTGGGAGAACTGGACAGCAACATGCAGAAGGTTGAAACTAGACCACTTTCTCACACCACTCACAAAAATAAACTCAAAATGGATGAAGGACCTGAATGTGAGACAGGAAACCATCCAAACCCTAGAGGAGAAAGCAGGAAAAGACCTCTCTGACCTCAGCCGTAGCAATCTCTTACTGGACACATCCCCAAAGGCAAGGGAATTAAAAGCAAAAGTGAATTACTGGGACCTTATGAAGATAAAAAGCTTCTGCACAGCAAAGGAAACAACCAACAAAACTAAAAGGCAACCAACGGAATGGGAAAAGATATTTGCAAATGACATATCGGACAAAGGGCTAGTATCCAATATCTATAAAGAGCTCGAGCTCACCAAACTCCACACCCGAAAATCAAATAACCCAGTGAAGAAATGGGCAGAAAACATGAATAGACACTTCTCTAAAGAAGACATCCAGATGGCCAACAGGCACATGAAAAGATGCTCAACGTCCCTCCTCATCAGGGAAATACAAATCAAAACCACACTCAGATATTACCTCACGCCAGTCAGAGTGGCCAAAATGAACAAATCAGGAGACTATAGATGCTGGCGAGGATGTGGAGAAACAGGAACCCTCTTGCGCTGTTGGTGGGAATGCAAACTGGTGCAGCCACTCTGGAAAACAGTGTGGAGGTTCCTCAGAAAATTAAAAATAGACCTACCCTATGACCCAGCAATAGCACTGCTAGGAATTTACCCAAGGGATACAGGAGTACTGATGCATAGGGGCACTTGTACCCCAATGTTTATAGCAGCACTCTCAACAATAGCCAAATTATGGAAAAGCCTAAATGTCCATCAACTGATGAATGGATAAAGAAATTGTGGTTTATATACACAATGGAGTACTACGTGGCAATGAGAAAGAATGAAATATGGCCCTTTTTAGCCACGTGGATGGAACTGGAGAGTGTGATGCTAAGTGAAATAAGCCATACAGAGAAAGACAGATACCATATGGTTTCACTCTTATGTGGATCCTGAGAAACTTAACAGAAACCCATGGGGGAGGGGAAGGAAAACAATAGAGGTTAGAGTGGGAGAGAGCCAAAGCATAAGAGACTTTTAAAAACTGAGAACAAACTGAGGGTTGATGGGGAGTGGGAGGGAGGGGAGGGTGGGTGATGGGTATTGAGGAGGGCACCTTTTGGGATGAGCACTGGGTGTTGTATGGAAACCAATTTGACAATAAATTTCATATATTGAAAAAAAAAGATATAGCTGTAATTTTCAAAATGTGGGTTGTGGCTCATATTTGCTTTATATGCTATCAATTTAGTTGACTGTAACCACCATTTCAGACAAAGAAAACTGACGTTGGATTGTATGAGTTTTCTACTGCTGCATAACAAATCACAAATTTAGCAGCTTAAAACAACATTAATTTATTTTATCACAGCAGATTGGGTATTGGGGTGCAGGTTAGCTGGAACCTCTGCTCAGCGTCTCACAGGCTGCTGTAACTGTGTGTGGGGATTGGGTCTTATATTAGTCTCAGGATTCTCTTTTGTGATATGTGATTTGTAGTAAGAAATACATATGTGGTCTCTGTTTGATTTCTGGTAGAGTTCCTGAAACTCTTGGAATTTCCTAAGTGATGAGAACACACAGGTAGTTTTTGTTATGTTAATGGATGAGTTTTTGGACTGCACCTAAGAATGGGGGCTGGTTGCCAGTAGAACCAAGTTAGAACTTTCATCCTTGGGCAGTTAGAACTGCCTGGCCCCTGAGGATGAAAGAGAGGTTAGAGGTTGAATCAGTTGCCACTTGCCAATCATTTATCAATCATGCCTGTGTAATGAAGCCCCTATAAAACCCCAAAGGTCTTGGTTCAGGGACCTTCTGGGTTGGTGAATATGTTGAGATTCTCAAGGAGTGGTATGGTACACCTGCAAAGGGTTATGGAAGCTCTGCACCCTTTCCTTATACATTGCCCTGTGCATCTGGTCTATTTCTGAATTATATCTTTTTATGGTAACTGATAATTAGTGAAAAAACAAGTTTCTTGAGTTCTATGAACAGCTCTAGCAAATTAATTAAACCCAAGGAAGGGATTATGGGAAACTCACCTTCAAAGCCAGTCAGTCAGAAATACAGGTAACATCTTGGAGTTGTGACGGGTATCTGCAGCCCACAGAGGGGATTGCGGGAGTCTCCAGTTTCTAGCGGGTTAGTCAGAAGCACAAGTGATAACTGGGTTTCCAGTTTGCATCTGAAGTGTGAGGACAGGGTGGGGAGGCAGTCTTGTAGGACTAAACCCTTAACCTGTGGAATCTGATGCTATCTCCAGGTAGACAGTGTGAGAATTGAGTTAAATTGTGGGGCAGGTAGCTAGTGTCCAGAGAATTGTTTGGTGGTGTGGGAGAAACTTTCCCATCTCATGCTGGAATTATTACCAGAACCTTTTATGTTCCAACATCCTCTCCTTTCCCAAGTCTGTGACTTCTTGACCCTCTTTTAAAGCAATCATCTGGGGTGCCTGGGTGGCTCAGTCGGCTTCGACTTCGGCTCAGGTCACGATCTCACGGTCCTTGAGTTCGAGCCCCACCTCGGGCTCTGGGCTGATGGCTCAGAGCCTGGAGCATGCTTCTGATTCTGTGTCTCCCTCTCTCTCTGCCCCTCCCCCGTTCATGCTCTGTCTCTCTCTGTCTCAAAAATAAATGCTAAAAAAAAAAAAAAATTTTTTTTAAAAAAAGCAATCATCTGATTAAGTCAGGCTCACCTAGCATAATCTCCCTTCTGATTAACTTAAATTCAGCTGATTAGGGACAAGACACTTGTAGTACAGCTGAGAAATGGCTTTACCTTTTCATATACTGGAACCTAATCAAGGAGTAGCATCTTATCCACAGGCATTGCCCCTACTGAGGCCAGGGGATTACATAAGACCATGACTCATTGGAAGTCATTTCAGAATTTTGCCTGTCATATTGCTTTAATAATATGTGTGTTTTTACATGTACAGGCTTATTGTTTAGATATGTGTATGTCTGTGTAGATAGTGGGTCATAATGCAAAATGCATTTTGCAATGGGTCACATCCAAAAAATTTGAAAATCACTGGCTATAGGATAAATTTACAATGCTTCTCATATTCCCAAAAGTAAGGAAATGATTACTCCAACCATAAACAATGCTAAACAGCTTTAGAAATCCTTTTTTTGCTATTCATTACTGACTGTTGTAATTTTTTCATCCATTCATTCAATTAATCAATCATTATTGACTATTATCTCATTATTAACGCATCTTTGCATTAAGAAACAAAGACCATAAATGCCTTGAGATTAGCAGTCATGATGGAAGATACTATGTATACCTAAATAAAAGACCAATGTAATACCAGATAGGAAGTGGGGGGGAAACTGTTAGAGAATTTTGAAAACAAAGGTAAAAGTTTATATTTTGAAGAAGTTTTAGTATTATTATGTATGCTGAAGGACAATGTTTCTTTTCCAGTTTTCTAAAACTCAACTTCATAGCTCAATAATAAAGAGAAATAAGACAAGTAATTAAAAAGAGAAGAAAGGAAAAGATTAAAGAAGAACTTATAAAGGAGCCTGGATCTGAAATAGGATTCTCACATATTTTAAAGAAATAATATAAGTCTACTCAGCAATTAAAATAAAGAAATTAAAGTACACTTCTAATATCATATCTTATATTTTTTATAGTTTTATTACTCGCCTCAAGTCCCTTCAAGTCTCAGGGATGGAGTGAGAGAGTACCCATTCAGATTGCCGTTGATAAGGCTTGTGAGTCTTTTCATTTGCTTAGTTCACATTTGGTTTGGCACAAGCTGTGAAAACCCCCAAATCAAGCACAAACCTTGCTCTCATCTGTCTCTGCCACCAAGCAGAAGCCAGTGGCAATGAGCAGATCATACACATTACACTTTGATTGTTATTTGGACCTGCAGACTTTCCAAATTGCTCATAAATGAATGTCAATTCTCCTAAACGAAAGCATATTTTGATTAGCTAATTTTATTGCAACACACTATCCATTGTTAATTCACTGGAATACCATTGTACTTTAAAGCCTAGGTCAAAAATTTTAAAGCCTCTGTCTCATTTTCTAATATACATCTATGAAAAGGGTTTCTCTGTTTCTAACATTGAGGTATAGGTGTTGTGGGCTGTGCAAAGAAATGTTCTTCCTTAGTATCTTGAGACTTTCTGTTTCCAAATGAACTCAGATTCAAGGTTAACCTACAAGAATCATTTCCTGGGCAGTTAGATGAGGATTCAGTTTAATTATTGTGAACCAATTGTCAGAGGACTGGCTGTCCACAATTGTCATAAAGTACCCTCTATTTCTTTATTGCCTTAAAATTTCTGTCTAGGCCATTGTATTCCATGATCCTTTGATATTTCTTCCTTAATATCGATAGTATTGTTCTTGTAAAGATCTCAAAGAACTTAATGAATGTGTCTCATTACTCTTTTATTAATGTTGTTGATTAGATTTATGGATTTATGGATTCATAATTTGGGCTCATGAAAGATTTGTTCTCAGTGAGACACAAAGCCCAAGAGATAAATTAACCCCCCCATCCTCATTCTTCCTTCACATTCCAACTGTATTAGAAAAAATAAGCATGGAATGCAAAACAAAAGAAAAAATTATAGTTGTCATTAATTGATTGTTTTTCAGCATTAATGTGCAGTGTATAATTATCAAAATTATGTTAAAATCCATAATTTTATATGAAGTGAAAAAGAAAGTGAAGCTCCATCTAGAAGGTAATCTAAACACTATAAACTCTATTAAATCTAACAAAGTACCTAGAATGACAACCTTGAAGTACTTGAGTCAAACCCTTTATCTCCTGTCCATGAGTTCTGTAAAGATAGCTAAAAATAAATTGTTTACTCATTTTCCTGTAATCGAGATTTCAGTTCTCTATTTGCACAGCTTTCTTAGTGATGTTGCAGCTATTTCCACTTCTGTGTGTATTAATGCAAAAAGAGTTCAAGGGTAGATGTCCTTCAGATAATTCAAAATACACGTTATAGTAGCAAAAGTTCAGTTTGAATTGAATAACCTGCACTTAGCACAGAATGACATTTAATTTAGATGTTCAGTAGTATAGATTATTGGGCCTGGGGGTTATACCGTGGCCAGTAATGAGTGCAAAAGTGACATATGACTGATGTTATTGTTTGTAAATTATTATACTGCTAGTGAAGGTAACTATTAAAGATAATCAAATATAGCACAGCTGTATAGTGAAATCATTACTTTCTGCAAATATCTTGTGATTTATTCAAAAGCTTTTGCATTATGAAGCACCAAAGAATTTGAGAGACTACCCACCATAATCCAAGGAGGTTGTGACCTGATAGATTAAATGGAATGATGAGTTTCTGTTGTCACAATGACACTGCCTTGAAGAAACAGCCTTGGCAGTACAAGGTTAGCTTGATGGGATTAAAGCAATGAATGGATTTACATAACATTTGAAATGTTTGGTATATGATCTTTTTTGTCAAGTAAAATATTTATTTAGCAGAGATGGATTTGCTGTTGAAAACATTCATTTCTGGTGTAGAATAAAATTTTGAAAAACATTTATCTTATTAATAGCTCTTACTCTCCAAATATTTTTTAATGGCAGTTTCTCTTTGGCTGGACCACACTTTCATCAATATCTGGGCTCCTACTGTATTCAAATTCCTTATGATGATCATATGCTCTTACTACTCCTCATTTCCTCTCCCTGAGATCCAGAGAATAACTTAGCAAAGATGGTGATTGGCAACTTTAAAAGTGATATCAGGCTTTCAGATATTCTTTTCTAGTGTAACTGAGCTCTTGTCTGAGGTTCATCAAGACTGAGTAGCCTAACTCATCAAAAGAGTTAAAAAAAAAAAAAATTGGGGGCGCCTGGGTGGCGCAGTCGGTTGAGCATCCGACTTCAGCCAAGTCACGATCTCGCGGTCCGTGAGTTCGAGCCCCGCGTCGGGCTCTGGGCTGATGGCTCAGAGCCTGGAGCCTGTTTCCCATTCTGTGTCTCCCTCTCTCTCTGCCCCTCCCCCGTTCATGCTCTGTCTCTCTCTGTCCCAAAAATAAATAAACGTTGAAAAAAAAATTAAAAAAAAAAAAATCAAATGCCTCCAGTTCCCCAGTCCACCATTTCACTGGAAGAATTAATGTCATATTTAAATTTTCAGTTTTCTGAAGAAGCACTTTCATTGTTCTCCATCCTACCACAGTGCTGAGTTTGTATTTAAATGTTTCATATTGTGCATTTCAAACTGTCAGGCTGAAGAAATACCAATAAGTGTGTTAGGTTTAGATAATCGAAAATTCCCTTTACTCAGCTTCTTAGTCTATATTTATCTGTCTGGCTGTGAAATCTATTCCAAGAGTATTCATCTACCACCCAAATCTATTCACCAAGCATCAAGACTCATCAGTGAGATGGAATAATGCCATTTAATTAGTCTTTGATATACAGCTTAATTAGGTCTTAATAAGGGGTAGTGCATCCTAAAATCAATTATCTTGCTCTTTTTAATAAGAGCAACTAATTAGTAGGAAAATCACCACAGTTCTCTTTTTATCCTGAAGCTTTCCATGGTGCTACGAAGAAGGTTATGAAAAAAAAAAAAAAAAAAAAAAAAAAAAAAAAACTCCAAAATATTTAGAAGAAATGTCATATTGAATGTATAAGGATATATTCAAAGTAGTTGCAATAGGTTAGAAATATATTATAGAAAATGCAATGCTACCAATTCAGCATCTGCATATTTCATGGGTTTTTTGGGGGGTTTTGGGGGGGGGGTTTAGTTCTTGCAATAAAGAAAAGTTAAGTACCTTCCTATCTGTATGTCTAGCTCCTCCCTTAGCATTATTAAGTGTCCTAGATGCAAATATGTCTTCACTGATTAGGGTGCCACATTTTCAATGAATCATCCTGATTTAACTGGTGACCCTTTTGATCTAGCTTAGGAAGTACCCCCATGATCTGCTGAAGAGAGTTACTACTTGAGTGGCTCTGAGTTCTAAGTGGTCTTAGGATTTTTCTGTTCATATTTTGTTTGTTTTACACAATATAGTAGATTACATATACTTAGCTGTGAAAAATAAGGATTGCCTTTTCATGATACTCATAAATATACTCAGCACATATTTATTCAACTTCTATGAAGTAGGTACTACTCAAGCCACTGAGATTTGGATATGAATAACATAGACAAGGTCTTTGCTTTCAAAAAAGCACTAACATTTTAATGAAATGAAATACAGAGGAAATGAACACAAAAACATGTAAGGGAATTTCAGAGAATGGCCTGTAAATGCAATCAAGTATGGTTGTGGTAGAGAATAACTGGGGACCAGAAATTGCTTCAGATGGGAAGGTCAAGGAAAGGGTCTCTGAAGAGGTATGTTTAAGCTGAGACCAGAAGGAAGAGAAGGAGATGGTCAGGGGTAGGTCTAATAGAAGAGCAAAAGTAAAGGCCCTGAGTCAGGGAAAAACTTGTTATATTTGAACAAGAATGGCACTGTCCCTGGATATCAATAATAGAAGTGAGGAGGGGTAAAAAATGAGGTCATACAGAAGTTGTGAATGAGATCAGGCTGGACCTGGTAAACTATGGCAGAGATTTTTGATGTTATTCTGAGTACAGTATGAATGTGTTTATTTGGGGAATAGTGTGAATGACCTAACTTACAGATTTTCAGTCAGAATGAATATTAATTATAGAATCTAGGTGGTGACTATATAGGTTTTTACCATACAGTGTCTTCACCTTTTCTATATATTTGCAAACTTTCATGATCAAATGCTGAGAAAAAAGTCAATATGGCTATTGAGATGGAAGAATCAGAATCATGGAGTGATCTAAGCATCAGATGATGTTAGTTTAAATTAGGATTTCAGTGGGAGAAGTAGAAAGTGAGACCCACTTCCCCCAAATGAGATATAGTATTATATCTATATACTATGTACTATATAGTGATTGTATTAAAAATTAAACTCAGATTACGTTGGTCCTCTGGAAAAAAATTGTCTATGATTTTTTTTTTAAAGAGAGAGTGAAAGCGGGGGAGGTGTAGAGAGAGAGGGAGACATGGAATCTGAAGCAGGCTCCAGGCTCTGAGCTGTCAACACAGAACCTGATGCAGGACTTGAACTCCCAAACCATGAGATCATGATCTGAGCTGAAGTCGAATGCCTAACCAACTAAGCCAGGTGCCCCAGTCTAATGATTATTTTATTGCACTTAGAGTAAGTTCTTTCCATGACTTCGGATCACCCAGCAGAAGAGAAATCCATTAACAATCAGAAATGCATGCTTTGTCAAATTTGTCAAGAGTTGGAAGAGGACTTCATGGGGATCAGACTGAACCAGTAGAGTGTACTGGTGCTCCATTACTTATGAACTGAAGCAACACCATACCATCTGTCCAGGTGTATATGACTTGTTTTAATTCAGACATGTTTACAGATACAATAAGGAACTTGGAAGCCAGGTTCAGGCTTTGCTCAATTCCCTTTGGGAAAATCACTTGCCTCAGCAGGAAGCCAGCTTCCAGGAAAGTCCTTCAGAGAATCCATTAATACCAGCTGCTTTCTGCTAACTACTTCCTGGGAACACATAGTTCATAAGAGGGACAACAAATGAGGGACCTTTTTGAAGAGCCTCATAATCAAGCTCAAGAAGGTAAAGTTTATAGACTTTCTGCTTGGCCCCAACCATAGTCATGTACAATTGGTACTTAGCAAAAACAACTCTGTGATGAGAAGGGCATCTGTACCAGGGAGAGCACATACATTAAAAGGTGTTTTTGTTTTGTTTTGTTTGGTTTTGTTTGGTTTGGTTTGGTACTAAGAGCTGTAAGCCTCCTCTCACTTTTGCTTGCCTCAGCAGTATGCAGTCAAAAGATGTGGTAATATACATACAACTTGGGTATATGTCACATTTGAGGAGCACTTACTGGACTAAGTCCTTCTGTAAATTTAACCTATATTTTTACATTGAGCGCTCTCAGAGAACATAATGAATTATCTTTCAAACCTCATTAGATCTTACCCAGGAGATTTAAGAAAGCAAAAAGCTAAAAGTAGGTGTGTTATGCCATAAAGGAAGTGCTGTAGCTTTAGTTGGATGCTCAGAGTTCAAGGGACTGTGTCACAGTGATGAACAGGTGTGTTCTTGCTTCATTCTCTGTCACTTAACACTGCACTACTGCCTCTTTTTGTCCTGCCTTCCCATAGTAGTGATCACAGCTTACCACCATTATTTAACATGTCTTACATGCTCTATGCCTCTTTGTTTTTCTTCTCAGTGTGTTAGTCAAGCTTTTTTGAGGGAAGAATTGTTCTGAAAAGCCAACTCCCCTCATGAGGCCTAGTAAATTGTTGCCTTCCTTTGATAGCTAATCCTGATTCAAATGTTGATCCTGATAGTTCAAGTCTCAGCTTAACATGCATGTGAGTAGTAGCTGCTGAATGGGAAAAGCAATAGAACCACTGTGAGACAGACTAAATCAGAGGTGCCACAGAAGAATAGATGTTTTGGTCTCAATCCAAACACAATGGGATCTGGGGAGGGAAAGTGAGTAGGAAGGAAAGGAGAGCCTATTGTTGACAGAAATGTGTAAACTGCTCCAAGTCTTTCTAGTGAAAAGATTGGATTGAACATAGCATTTATACATTCAGAAGAAACTAAATGTCTGACCTAATCAACAGCAAAGGATTTAGGGAGAATTCTTGATAGGGTTTTCAAATTATAAGATTATCAGAATGAGGTTTACAACTAACAAGTTAAGGTTTATTAGTATTCTGCCAACACACAAGTTATACTCAAGTTTAGGGCCTCACTACAGGGCTCAGCTCCATAAAGCATTGACTAAAAGAAGGATAGATGAATTGATAAGCACAGAGGTGAAGGAAGGACCTCATAATAGAATGAGTGAACACAATTTCTGACTCTAAAATACTATTATTGTTACATTTAGATATGAAAATCAAAGCTGCATTTCATTATTGTAGCCATATGCAGGAAACCAAGATTCGTGCCAAAAGTCTCCAACCTCATCTCTTCCCAGGCATCTCGGTGAAATGTCACATTTGCTTTGTCCAGAGTGAGCCAAGGAACTGTTAATACTGGAAACTCTGGATAATAAACACACATCAACTGCATGGAGAAACTTGGCTCTAACTGCAAACTCTTAGAGGCATTCAGTTGACTAAGGCCTTAACAGTTGGCTCTGGCTTACTGCTGACTCTCTTTCTAAAGTCCAGTACTCATCCTCCACAGAAACCTCAATTGGTGCCTACTCCACACCAGCTACCGCATTACTGCAAGCTTTCATATTCACTGTTTTTACACTGAATTGTTGTTATGTCTGCATGTCTTATCTTTGATAATCGATGAATAGAAGGTACAGTTAAATATAAAGAACTGGCTGCAGTATTTCAGATTCAGGCTTGTCATTTTCCTTGCTTTGTTTAAGTTCTCTGAGCCTCAGGGATTGTGGTGAGGAATGGAAAGATGCTTCCAAAACTCTTAGGATGTTTAGCAATAGGAAGCCCGCAAATGTTTATTGTCATTGTTTTAAGGTTTAAAGAATATTTTCCCTCTCTTGCATTATTCTATAATTGAGTATAATGTTAAGGACTCAGGTGCTCCCACCCATTTTGTGTTTCCTGTAGAAAAGTTTTTTTTTTCTTCTTTCTGTTATCTTTTTTTATAAATTGTGCTCTTTTGACACACATATATTTTTTTCATTGCCCACACATAAACCTTGGAAGTTAATACACAGTAGTATTTTTGCTAAAACCTCTTCCCACCCCCCATACCAGGTTGTTACAACAAGACCTGTTATTATTATGTCTCCCTACAAATGAGTAAATTAATGCATCATGATAGCGTTTAAGTCCAACACATTTTTCCATATGACCAATAACAAAATTGTCTTAGGTATCTGTTTCGGCCTCTGTGAATTCTCAAATGACATAATTCAATGCAAGAGTAGAGTAGGTATTGATTACAATAATGATAGGAAGCACAAGAATGCCTCTGCCATTGCTTTATGTCCTTCTGTGCAGAGATGTATGTAGGTTAGAGGCAAAGGGAAGTCTGTTTCTCTATACGGCTCACTTCTACATAGTTCATGTAGCCATTTATGGCTTCTTTTGCTATTCTCTTTAATTGATTCCTTATTCAGCAAATAGAAGCAAGACACAATTAACCTTGTGAATAGTTCTTTAGGGGGGTACATATTCAGATTTGATTGGGTCTCAGTTGGGTCACTCTCATTGACCTGAAGGTCAAAAAAAGAACATGTTCGCTGCTTTTGGGTAAGTAATATTGAATTAAATCTCTTCAGAGACTAGTTTTAAGCCTGGAAAAGTCTTCTGGCTTAAACAGCAAGAGATAATTGGAGTGTCTAGTGGCATCAAGTGAGTGCAAATTAATATTTCGGTGTGTTTGCTTGCTATATGTTTTTAAAGGACTCCCACTGAAAGTGAGTTTAGTTTACATACAAGCCTCACAGTTATCTATTGAGAGCAGTAGCAAGTAGCAGTTATAGCACTAATTACTGGACGGCCATTCTTTCAGGATATGAAGATCAGGTCATGTTTTCCTGACACATTAAACAAATATCTACATGAGTCAGGGTGTTTCAAAAGTTAAGTGTCTTCTGAAGACGTATATTTAATTACAATTCCATAGAGCAGTGTTCCTGTTTTTCTCTTGTTTTGAGATAAAGATATCCTCTTCTCTTGTTAAAGAATGAGTTATGAAATTTGGGGTTTGGAGGGCAAATAAATTAAGGGCAAGAGGGATCCTTGTGAAATCTTGGCATACAAATGTCTGTGAAACTACTCTAAATTGGAATGGCTTTTACTAAGTTTTTAGTCCCATAGCCACGCACATTGTCTTTTCTGTACTCCGATTCTCCTAACTTGAAGAATGGTTTCAATTTATTTAAAAAAATAGTTTCTCTGTTCATTTTCTGACCCCAGCACATATTTTTACTTTAAAATATCTCTATTCCTCAAGGTAACACTGTAGATACACAGCACTCAGAAAGGACCATCTCTAATTCGATTTATTTTCTTATATACCAAACTATAACCATGGGCTTAATTTTTATATAGTTTTAAAAGTGGAATATTTGGTCCTCAGGTGTGTTTTATCCATTAATTCTGGGGTTTTTAGGGCCTGTGACCTTATTGAGTGACTTAAAAAATGCTTAGAACACACACACATATATATATATATATATATATATATATATATATATATATGTCTTCAATAGGGAAAAGAAAAAAAAACACTGAATTTGAGATCAATGCATGTTTAATTCAGTGTTCACAACATAGCATATAAATTCTATTAGTTGTTAAGTTTAATATCAACAAAGTTTCCAAACATTTAAATCAATTTGCAGATTAGATAGCCTTGCTTTATAAGAATTTCTGGTGTGTACCATGACTGTTGAGGAATCACTGCCAATTATAAATTAAGGCAGTGACATATAACCAAATAGTTTCCAAAACAAATAATAAGTCTTCACTAATTTAAAATAATTTTAATGTCAAACACGCATGTATGTTAACATTTTTAATATGATATCAGAAAGTGCCTCCAAAAATAAAAGCAACTTGAAGATCTAAGGAATGAAGATCTAACATCTAAGTGGCCCTCTTGGCTCTCAGCAAATGAAGATATTTTCTACCTGCCTCTTATCATAAAATGCATGTGTTCAGAATTGAAAACAGAATCTTAAAGAGATATTGGCACACATGTGTTCATAGCAATAATATTCAAAATAGGCAAGAGGTGGAAGCAACCCAAATGTCTATTAATGGATAAAAGGTTAAGTTTTTGGGCCCTTAATCTGTTCCTAGGATTGTGCCATATATAGAAATACTTTGATGAACATAGTTTTTGTCTTGTATTCATACCACTTTTTCCATTATAGTGGGAAAGAAAAAAATTATATACACAAACACACACATATGCATACATATATATGAACACATATATGTGTACATATATATTTCTCAAACTTCAGTAATTTAAAACCCATTACATTAAAAAGAAATGAAAAGTTTGACATAAATTAATTTTGTATAATTTTAATCAAATATGTACATTAGTAAAACCTGACTGAACAAATAGTACTTCAATTTTGGACAATTATAAAGAAAGCAAAATTATAAATGACACTATTCTTCTATTACTTTTATTTCCTTTAAATATGTGAATGCTTTTTTGTATGGCAATGTAGAGACATTTGTTAGGCCTTCACTTGGAAGAAATCATTTTTAAATTGTTTTCCCCATGTTATTTTCTTTAGCACACAACAATAAAAATAGTACAATATGTCCACATGATTAAAAATGTAAATGCAAACCTCAACGTTTAAATAGTACCAGAGTACTTACTTATAAATACTCAACTAGATGATCTAAAAATACATACATAAAATATATTATTAATGAAACAAAAACAAACTTAAAACATTTTCAAAAATAATTCAAAGGCACCCTCTGAGAATACAAGGGGAACCCCAGTTTGAGAAAACCTAAGTTAAAACACAATGTGAGAAGAGGTATACTAGAAATATATACAAAGTGATATTGGGATATGAGAGGATAATTTACTCTGCTAAAGGGCATCAAGGAAGGCTTTAGAGAGAAAGTGTCAATTAACATTTAAATTGGACCTTGTTAGCTGAGTATGAAATGCCAATGGGGTAAATGTGTGTGTGTTGCCAGAGAAACAAATTCCAACAGAGTAACTTTAGCAAAGACCAAGGCATGAGACAGAATGTGGTACATCTGAGGAAGCAACATGTAGTATATTTCAGAGTATAGCAGAAGATAGAATTAGAAAGGTATAGGGGGCAAATTTATAAAGACTTTGATGCCATACTTAAGTATTTTGCACTTTAATAGGAATGTGGCACTATCAAAGACTATTAAATTGCAAAGAAAAGGTTGATTATATTTGTGGTTTAGAAATATACTGAAAAAGAACTATATAGGGACAGGTTTTGTAGCAAGAAAATAATAACTGCCACCAGGCGCTACAAATAAACCTAAAGCATTTGTCAAGGCTTATGATAAATTAACTTAAAAGCAACTATTTTGTTTAAGGTGGAGGAAACACTGATTTTTTTTTCTTAAGGAGGGACCAAAATTATAAAAAGAGATTTGTATACTACTGTTATCTAGTTTTTGAAATACAGTAAATACCACAAAACCTTTTTAAATAAATAGCTGGAGTTTCCAAATAAAAGGACTAAGAGGGCATCTTCTTATGTTTGTAAATATTTTTCGAGTGGGAGCAGGTCACTGAATTACAGATGTGGGAGAGATGAGGAACCCAATATTTTAAGACTCCCAATGCTGTGTTTTTCCCACTGAGAATGATTCATGCTTCCTTCAAGAATAGAAGTGAGAAGATATATCTTTTTGTGATAAGCCAAGTTGAGAAAAGGGCAGGCATGGGGATTTAGGTACAGGTCATAATAGATTGATTTTGGTTACAACATGAATTGGAAAGAGAATAGATGAAAGAAAGATTCTCATACATTCTTTCATGTAAAAGACATCACTTAGCAGTTGAGGCAGTCATTAAAAACCTGTTGCTAGCCTAACTTCCTTGATATCTACAGATGAGTGAAATTCATTATTTCAAAAATTGAACTCTTAAAATTCCCTTCCTCAAACATTGTTCCTGTTTTTGAATTTTACTTTTAATAAATGGCATGCCTATTCCCCCATTGACACTCCCTCCTGGTTGCTGAAACTATAACTCTGATAGTCCTCTAGAATCTGCCTTTTCCCAAATGTTCTTGCCCAATTTCCTGGCCTCCATATTTATAGAATTCATCCATTCTGCTCTATGGTAACCACAAACAACTCCCTCCATTTTTCTTCTTATCTCTAGCCTCTATTCTTGCAATATTCTTATCTCTGATGTTTCCTACTTCTCAATACATCTTTCACAAATCTACCATAATAATACGTTGACCTAAATATAATCAATCCTTTGTAGTACATTGGGCCAGTATGGTTTCAGTTCCATGGAGTGATGTAATGCATTCAATATCAAGCATGACATTTGCAGGCTGAGAATCATGAGACAATGTCATTTAGCCTTTGTGTCTCAGTTTCTTTCAGAGTAAAGCTGTGAGGATTAAATAACATTGAGAACAATACCAGGTAATAGTGAATGGTCAGCAGTGTTGCTATGTGCTTTGTTATGTATGTATGTATGCATGTATGTATGTATGTATGTATGTATTTCATCTCCTTTTCTCCATCTCAGGAAAATCCAACATGGTAATCAAGGCTTTTTGTAATCTAGCCATTGTGTCCCTCTCCAGTCACATCTTTCTCCTAGGATCTTTGGAACTTTGGGCTTCAGAGATAGACAGAGACCCTTTCCCTGAATGAACCATGGTTACTCAGCTCTCTATGCCCTTGCACATGCTGTTCTCTTTGAGTTTAATACCTTTTTTCCTTGTCAAAATAATTTAATTTCTGATGCCCTTCTTTGTTCATATTAAGTTCTTGGAGAGCAGTCTCCCAGCCCTAGAAGAACATCATGGCCCTAATGTTATACTCCTGCAACACTATATATACCTCCGTCATGACAGTTATTTCACTGTTTGATTGCTTATCTGTCTAATCAACCAAGCTGAACTCCCTAATGCCAAGACTCTAGGTCTTAGTCATGTCTAAAATTTCAGAATTCAGGCCAAATTTATCTTTAATGCCTTCATAATAAGGCATGAATTATGTTAATAGCCTTCGAAAATTTCAGGAGAGCCTCAGAAGTCTGTCTGTGGAAAATAAACCCATTTATTACTCATTTATGCGAATTGTGAATTATAAAATGGGAGAATATGTATCAACTATTTAAAATTAACCCCATTGTTTTAATATTTTAGCTATTTTTCAGTTTAAGACTTCAAGTTGCTCACTGGACACTTGGTAGCTTTCATAGTTAAATATAATTGACAAAGTATATAGTTTTTAAATGATAAAAGATAGACACAGATTTCAAAAGAATAGTGGCCATGAACTATTTGAACACAAAGGAAATTTTGACCAGAAGTCTCTTGGAGGCCACCTAGAGAAACCAAAATGTTCTGGTAACTGGAACAACTGAGATTAAGTAAACTAATTCCATGGATCTCTTTTCTCAAAATGGTCTATTATTGCTTTGGTTCAGTTGACAAAATAATTTTTAGTTTCAAAGAAAGGATTGTATTGATATTAGCAGGGAAAACAGTTGGGAGTTGTAATTAGATTGTGGAGAAGGAAATATTATGATAATGCATCTTTTGTTATATAGTATATTAGAGTTCTATTTTCCATTTTTCACTTCTTCTTCATGGGTTATCAATTTTTTCCTTAGCTTTCTCCATTTCTACAATATTCAGGGAAATCCCCCAAAACAATCCATTCTCTGAGGAATTTATATTGTTCCAAAAGAAAAGGTTCTCAGTTAAACCTGGGACACTGGCAGTGCTTCACAGTCCAAAACGAATTCCTAAGGAAATGCTGAAATCATTTTTGACTTCCTAAAGAGGATATGGCATGAAATGTGCATTCAGTCCTTTCTCTAGGGAAATAATTTAGCATGGAATCTTATATATTTATTATCCTAGGAATCTGCAGTTTCTCTCTTTGTCATTCTTTGTGTGTTTCTGTCTCTTTGTTATATGTGTGTGTGTGTATGTGTGTGTGTGTACACACATATAAATATATGAGAGAGAGACAGAGATGAAATATTGTATAATCTTAAAACCATCCTGTGTATCATGTGCTACAGTGAAGATATATCCATCTGTCCCTGAAAGACTAGACAGGTGATTCAACCTGGCCAGGTACAACATCAAAATCTACTAACTCCACATATTTTTTAACCACTTTTCTTAGTAAGAATAACATCAGTCTGGAGGAGATTCAAGACATCAGTCTTGAATTTTTGATTATATGAGCCAATAATTTGGGGTTTTCTGTTGCTTATGGGAAAAGGAATCCATACTGATAAATGAGTATTAAGTAGTTTCCCATGGGTTCCAAAGGCTTGTAACATCAGTAAGAGGCCCTCAAAGAGATTTAAAACATAGATTCTCAGTCCCCAAACAGAGATTTTGGTTCATTTGGGAGGGAGGAGAGGAAGAGAGAAACACACTGGATTCTAGATTTTTAATAAGCATCTTTAATTATTCTAGTGTGGATAGTCTACATACAACATACTGGAAAAGCTAATATAATGATTACCTATTTTCTTTTCCAAATTGTCCAAAGGCTCTGCTGAGAGAATATTTTAGACCAATATCAAACCCAAAATGAAAAACAACTTGAATTTATATTCCTTAATCATTTAACTTTTATTTTTTTTAATTTTTACATAAATATGTATTTATTTTGAGAGAGAGGAGCGGGGAGGGGCAAAGAGAGAGCGAGAGAGAGAATTCCAAGCAGGCTCTGCTCTGTCGGTTCATCTCTGTCATGACCTGACCCAAAATCAAGAGTCTGACACTCAACTGGCAGAACCACTCAGGCTCTCCTCATTTACCTTTTAAATCTCTACCCTTTTCTTTGCTTTAACATCATCCCAACCACAAGGGTCCTGGGATAAATTTTTACAATATCAATAGCTCTACTGTAAGTTCTTAAATTAGCTGTACTTCTACCTTAAAATAATTTAAGACTTAAAGGTTATTTATTACTATTGTTTGTAAACATGAAAAACAATTTGTTAATTTACTCTCAGTTAAAATTTTATATGAACTACAATACTCAGGTCATATGGTACATTCCTTGTTCAGTTATCAAAGCCAAAGAAAATTTTACTGTCCAATGTTCTTGAGACAAGACTTAGATGAAATCTGTTTGTTTGTTTGTTTGTTTAATTCAAGAAAAAGGGAAAGAAAAAAAGGAAGGAAGACAGGTGAGAAAAATAAACTGAGGAAGAATGAAGGGCACTAATGAAAATTAATTATATTAACTACTGAATCTACTAAGAAGAACAGAAAACTATTTTTCTAGCAGTTCCATTCTACTAATTTCATTTAATTCACTGATTTGGTCAGTGAATATTTGTGGAGTGCTAGCTATGTTCCAAGCATTGCATTAGGAATAAAAGGATGCATACACATGGTGCTGCTTTCAAGTAGTTCACAGACTAATGGAGAAATATGACTAGCGTATGTATGTATGTATGTATGTATGTCCATGTTCTGCTAGATATGGTCAGGGTTACAAAATGGAACTTTATATTTGCAGGAGAAATGTACTTTCTTATAAAGACACTAGAGGTGTATTAAATAAGTGATTCAAATAGTAATTAATTGGATATGCTTCAGAGAATTATCTTTCACAATGGGATTGGTTTGGAGAAATTATCATTTCAAAGGATAAAAATACAGAAAACAATTTCTCTGCATTGGTTAATTGAGGGAGAGCAACCTGAAACACACTTAGAAAAATCCATGGACCTGCTTCTGTGTCTTGCAAAAGCTGTATAAGTTCTCATAGCAACTGTGCTGTTTATTTATTTTTTTTTTTATATATGAAATTTATTGTCAAATTGGTTTCCATACAACACCCAGTGCTCATCCCAAAAGGTGCCCCCCCTCAATACCCATCACCCACCCTCTCCTCCCTCCCACCCCCCATCAACCCTTAGTTTGTTCTCAGTTCTCAACAGTCTCTTATGCTTTGGCTCTCTCCCACTCTAACCTCTTTTTTTTTTTCCTTCCCCTCCCCCATGGGTTCCTGTTAAGTTTCTCAGGATCCACATAAGAGTGAAACCATATGGTATCTGTCTTTCTCTGTATGGCTTATTTCACTTAGCATCACACTCTCCAGTTCCATCCACATTGCTACAAAAGGCCATATTTCATTTTTTCTCATTGCCACGTAGTATTCCATTGTGTATATAAACCAAATTTCTTTATCCATTCATCAGTTGATGGACATTTAGGCTCTTTCCATAATTTGGCTATTGTTGAGAGTGCTGCTATGAACATTGGGGTACAAGTGCCCCTATGCATCAGTACTCCTATGTCCCTTGGATAAATTCCTAGCAGTGCTATTGCTGGGTCATAGGGTAGGTCTATTTTTAATTTTCTGAGGAACCTCCACACTGCTTTCCAGAGCGGATGCACCAATTTGCATTCCCACCAACAGTGCAAGAGGGTTCCCGTTTCTCCACATCCTCTCCAGCATCTAGAGTCTCCTGATTTGTTCATTTTGGCCACTCTGACTGGCGTGAGGTGATATCTGAGTGTGGTTTTGATTTGTATTTCCCTGATAAGGAGCGACGCTGAACATCTTTTCATGTGCCTGTTGGCCATCCGGATGTCTTCTTTAGAGAAGTGTCTATTCATGTTTTTTGCCCATTTCTTCACTGGGTTATTTGATTTTTGGGTGTGGAGTTTGGTGAGCTCTTTATAGATTTTGGATACTAGCCCTTTGTCCGATATGTCATTTGCAAATATCTTTTCCCATTCCGTTGGTTGCCTTTTAGTTTTGTTGGTGGTTTCCTTTGCTGTGCAGAAGCTTTTTATCTTCATAAGGTCCCAGTAATTCACTTTTGCTTTTAATTCCCTTGCCTTTGGGGATGTGTCGAGTAAGAGATTGCTACGGCTGAGGTCAGAGAGGTCTTTTCCTGCTTTCTCCTCTAAGGTTTGGATGGTTTCCTGTCTCACATTCAGGTCCTTTATCCATTTTGAGTTTATTTTTGTGAATGGTGTGAGAAAGTGGTCTAGTTTCAACCTTCTGCATGTTGCTGTCCAGTTCTCCCAGCACCATTTGTTAAAGAGACTGTCTTTTTTCCATTGGATGTTCTTTCCTGCTTTGTCAAAGATGAGTTGGCCATACGTTTGTGGGTCTAGTTCTGGGGTTTCTATTCTATTCCATTGGTCTATGTGTCTGTTTTTGTGCCAATACCATGCTGTCTTGATGATGACAGCTTTGTAGTAGAGGCTAAAGTCTGGGATTGTGATGCCTCCTGCTTTGGTCTTCTTCTTCAAAATTACTTTGGCTATTCAGGGCCTTTTGTGGTTCCATAGGAATTTTAGGATTGCTTGTTCTAGTTTCAATAAGAATGCTGGTGCAATTTGGTTGGGATTGCATTGAATGTGTAGATAGCTTTGGGTAGTATTGACATTTTGACAATATTTATTCTTCCAATCCATGAGCAGGGAATGTCTTTCCATTTCTTTATATCTTCTTCAATTATCTTCATAAGCTTTCTATAGTTTTCAGCATACAGATCCTTTACATCTTTGGTTAGATTTATTCCTAGGCATTTTATGCTTCTTTGTGCAATTGTGAATGGGATCAGTTTCTTTATTTGTCTTTCTGTTGCTTCATTGTTAGTGTATAAGAATGCAACTGATTTCTGTACATTGATTTTGTATCCTGCAACTTTGCTGAATTCATGTATCAGTTCTAGCAGACTTTTGGTGGAGTCTATCGGATTTTCCATGTATAATATCATGTCATCTGCAAAAAGCGAAAGCTTGACTTCATCTTTGCCAATTTTGATGCCTTTGATTTCCTTTTGTTGTCTGATTGCTGATGCTAGAATTTCCAACACTATGTTAAACAACAGCGGTGAGAGTGGGCATCCCTGTCGTGTTCCTGATCTCAGGGAAAAAGCTCTCAGTTTTTCCCCGTTGAGGATGATGTTAGCTGTGGGCTTTCATAAATGGCTTTTATGATCTTTAAGTATGTTCCTTCTATCCCGACTTTCTCAAGGGTTTTTATTAAGAAAGGGTGCTGGATTTTGTCAAAGGCCTTTTCTGCATCGATTGACAGGATCATATGGTTTTTCTCTTTTTTTTTTTTGTTAATGTGATGTATCACGTTGATTGATCTGTGAATGTTGAACCAGCCCTGCATCCCAGGAATGAATCCCACTTGATCATGGTGAATAATTCTTTTTATATGCTGTTGAATTCGATTTGCTAGTATCTTATTGAGAATTTTTGCATCCATATTCATCAGGGATATTGGCCTGTAGTTCTCTTTTTTTACTGGGTCTCTGTCTGGTTTACAATCAAAGTAATACTGGCTTCATAGAATGAGTCTGGAAGTTTTCCTTCCCTTTCTATTTCTTGGAATAGCTTGAGAAGGATAGGTATTATCTCTGCTTTAAACGTCTGGTAGAACTCCCCTGGGAAGCCATCTGGTCCTGGACTCTTATTTGTTGGGAGATTTTTGATAACCGATTCAATTTCTTAGCTGGTTATGGGTCTGTTCAAGCTTTCTATTTCCTCCTGATTGAGTTTTGGAAGAGTGTGGGTGTTCAGGAATTTGTCCATTTCTTCCAGGTTGTCCAATTTGTTGGCATATAATTTTTCATAGTATTCCCTGATAATTGTTTGTATCTCTGAGGGATTGGTTGTAATCATTCCATTTTCATTCATGAGTTTATCTATTTGGGTCATCTCCCTTTTCTTTATGAGAAGCCTGGCTAGAGGTTTGTCAATTTTGTTTATTTTTTCAAAAAACCAACTCTTGGTTTCGTTGATCTGCTCTACAGTTTTTTTAGATTCTGTATTGTTTATTTCTGCTCTGATCTTTATTATTTCTCTTCTTCTGCTGGGTTTAGGCTGCCTTTGCTGTTCTGCTTCTATTTCCTTTATGTGTGCTGTTAGATTTTGTATTTGGGATTTTTCTTGTTTCTTGAGATAGGCCTGGATTGCAATGTATTTTCCTCTCAGGACTGCCTTCGCTGCGTCCCAAAGCGTTTGGATTGTTGTATTTTCATTTTCGTTTGTTTCCATATATTTTTTAATTTCTTCTCGAATTGCCTGGTTGACCCACTCATTCTTTAGTAGGGTATTCTTTAACCTCCATGCTTTTGGAAGTTTTCCAGACCTTTTCCCTTAGTTGATTTCAAGCTTCATAGCATGTTGTCTGAAAGTATGCATGGTACAATTTCTATTCTTGTAAGCTTATGAAGGGCTGTTTTGTGACCCAGTATATGATCTATCTTGGAGAATGTTCCATGTGCATTCGAGAAGAAAGTATATTCTGTTGCTTTGGGATGCAGAGTTCTAAATATATCTGTCAAGTCCATCTGATCCAATATCTCATTCAGGGCCCTTGTTTCTTTATTGACCGTGTGTCTAGATGATCTATCCATTTCTGTAAGTGGAGTGTTAAAGTCCCCTGCAGTTACCACATTCTTATCAATAAGGTTGCTTATGTTTGTGAGTAATTGTTTTATATATTTGGGGGCTCCCATATTTGGCGCATAGACATTTATAACTGTTAGCTCTTCCTGATGGATAGACCCTGTAATTATTATTTAATGCCCTTCTTCATCTCTTGTTACAGCCTTTAATTTAAAGTCTAGTTTGTCTGATATAAGTATGGCTACTCCAGCTTTCTTTTGGCTTCCAGTAGCATGATAAATAGTTCTCCATCCCCTCACTCTCAATCTAAAGGTGTCCTCAGGTCTAAAATAAGTCTCTTGTAGAAAGCAAATAGATGGGTCTTGTTTTTTTATCCATTCTGATACCCTATGTCTTTTGGTTGGTGCATTTAATCCATTTACATTCAGTGTTAATATAGAGAGATATGGGTTTAGAGTCATTGTGATGTCTGTATGTTTTATGCTTGTAGAGATGTCTCTGGTACTTTGTCTCACAGGATCCCCCTTAGGATCTCTTGTAGGGGTGGTTTAGTGGTGACGAATTCCTTCAGTTTTTGTTTGTTTGGGAAGACCTTTATCTCTCCTTCTATTCTAAATGAAGACTTGCTGGATAAAGTATTCTTGGCTGCATATTTTTTCTGTTCATCACATTGAAGATCTCCTGCCAATCCTTTCTGGCCTGCCAAGTTTCAAAAGAGAGATCAGTCACGAGTCTTATAGGTCTCCCTTTATATGTGAGGGCACGTTTACCCCTTGCTGCTTTCAGAATTTTCTCTTTATCCTTGTATTTTGCCAGTTTCACTCTGATATGTCGTGCAGAAGATCGATTCAAGTTACGTCTGAAGGGAGTTCTCTGTGCCTCTTGGATTTCAATGCCTTTTTCCTTCCCCAGTTCAGGGAAATTCTCAGCTATTATTTCTTCAAGTACCCCTTCAGCACCTTTCCCTCTCTCTTCCTCCTCTGGGATACCAATTATGCGTAGATTATTTCTTTTTAGTGTGTCACTTAGTTCTCTAATTTTCCCCTCATACTCCTGTTTTTTTTTTATCTCTCTTTTTCTCAGCTTCCTCTTTTTCCATAATTTTATCTTCTAGTTCACCTATTCTCTCCTCTGCCTCTTCCATCTGAGCCGTGGTCATTTCCATTTTATTTTGCATCTTGTTTAAAGCGTTTTTCAGCTCCTCCTGACTGTTCCTTAGTCCCTTGATCTCTGTAGCAAGAGATTCTCTGCTGTCCTCTTTACTGTTTTCAAGCCCAGCGATTAATTTTATGACTATTATTCTAAATTCACTTTCTGTTATATTATTTAAATCCTTTTTGACCAGTTCATTAGCTGTTGTTATTTCCTGGAGGTTCTTTTGAGGGGAATTCTTCCATTTGGTTATTTTGGATAGTCCCTGGAGTGGTGCGGACCTGCCGGGCACTTCCCCTGTGCTGTGGTGTATAACTGGAGTTGGTGGGCGGGGCGCAGTCAGACCTGATGTCTGCCCCTAGGCCACCGCTGGGGCCACAGTCAGACTGGTGTGTGTCTTCTCTTCCCCTCTCCTAGGGGCGGGATTCACTGTGGGGTGGCGTGGCTGGTCTGGGCTACTTGCACACTGCCAGGCTTGTGGTGCTGGGGATCTGGCATATTAGCTGGGGTGGGTAGGCAAGGTGCACAGGGGCAGGAGGGGCATGCTTAGCTCACTTCTCCTTAGGTGATCCACTTCAGGAGGGGCCCTGTGGCAGTGGGAGAGAGTCAGACCCGCTGCCAGAGGGGTGGCTCCGCAGAAGCACAATGTTGAGTGTTTGCGCGGAGCAAGCAAGTTCCCTGGCAGGAACTGGTTTCTTTGGGATTTTGGCTGGGGGATGGGCGAGGGAGATGGCGCTGGCAAGTGCCTTTGTTCCCACCCAAACGAGCTCTGTCGTCCCGGGGCTCAGCAACTCTCCCTCCCTTTGTCCTCCAGCCTCCCGCTTTCTGAGCAGAGCTGTTAACTTACGACCTCCCAGATGCTAAGTCCCGCTTGCTGTCGGAACACACTGCGTCCGGCCCCTCCTCTTTTGCAAGCCAGACTCGGGGGCTCTGCTTGGCCTGTGGGCCGCCCCTCTGCTTCGGGTCCCTCCCGCCAGTCCACGGAGTGCACACTGCCTCTCCGCCCTTCCTACCCTCTTCCGTGTGAGTCTCTTCTGCACTTGGCTCCGGAGACTCTGTTCTGCTAATCTGCTGGCGGATTTCTGGGTTATTTAGGCAGGTGTAGGTGGAATCTAAGTGATCAGCTGGATGCGCGGTGAGCCCAGCGTCCTCGTTTGCCGCCATCTCAGCGTGGACCCCCGCCAGCTTATTGTTAAGAACAAATAGATTAGTGTATAAATTTTAGAGTATGCTACCTCCACCTATTCACCCCACATTTCCTCATGGTATTGTATAGTCTAGATGACCCATCATTTATTTCAAAATATTTTTAATGATGACACTTATGAGTCCCTATTTCTTCTATTTTTCAACTGATGTTTTGATGCATCTTGTTCATATATCTTTACAAAGCTTTATAAATGTTTCCATGAATTAGACTTTTAGAAAATAGAGAGTGTACACAGTTTTACTCTGATTAAAACTGAAAGATTGCCTTCCATAAATAATTGTTCTTGGTTTATATTATAATGTGTGTAAAAAAATAAATAATGCTTGCCCATTTGAGCCATCAGGTCTGGCCTGAAGATATCTACTTGAGTAATAGAATCTACTCTATGTTTTTAGTTGGTGTACTATTATTATTAATAAATATATAAGGATAAGGTGACAATTACTAATTTTGAACTACTCAACTGAATTGGCAGTCTAAATAATAACTATTCATTATAAGCTGATGATTATATGTAATTAACTTATTACAAAATAGAAGTATGAATCCTCCATGTCAATGTCTTAAGAGACCAAATGAGAACATTTACCTTCTCAGGTTTGTGTGCCAATGATGTAAATACTCCATTCCTTACAGTTTTGTGCTAAGAGCTGATATCATAAACAATTTTCTCCACTTTGAGAGAGCTGGCCTGTAAGTGGGTGGATTTCTGTATATAACCCTTTACATATTTTGCCAGGGGAAATAGAATTAGATAAAATTATATTGTGAATTCACCAGAAAGGACGCTTGTAGGAACAAAGTGAGTAGTAATATAATGAAAGCAGAGTTTCCTGACTAACTTTTTAGGGTGTGTGAGGTGAATCCAGACCATATTTCTTTTCAATTTAAGTGTGGAGAACCAGACATTATTGACCATAATACGGACAAAACATATCAACCAGAATCCATAATACTGCTACAGATCCTTCTGGGACTGTTACCCAAGAAGTTTTTTTTATTAGTATTATTAACTTATCTCAACTGTTGTATGGACAACACCCTCAGGGACCATGTCTTTACTTGCATCTGTTACTCTGCTAATCATGGAATAACGAACATAAAGAAATCAGAATAGACCCATTTGCTCTTTCAGAGTATTACCAACAGTAATATAGATAATAATCTGAGCAAAATAGGGTTGTTGCAATTTATTGGACATGCTGCACTAATGCTTCCTATGGGCACAGAATGAAATAAACCAACAGTCTGCATTTTAAACATTGAGTTTTCCTAGCAATGGCAGATGTGGGTAAATAGATCATATCCTCTTAATGAGGACATATTAAACTTTAGCTCTTCTGCCTGATCTACATGCATTGTGTGCTCCCCCCCCCCCTTTTTTTGGCATTTCCTAGTGCTGCTTATGAAGAAGCTAGTTGCAAAATCATCAAAAAGATCTTTTGTTTGGAAGCTGATGTGAGATGCATAAACCTTTGAGCTGCAGAATTAGCATGGAAAATTCAGGGAACCTATACTGTATATGTTGAAACTTCCCTCTTTAGTTTGTTACACTAGGGCTGCCTTAATGGAAATTTGTCTAAAATGTTGAGTTAACTCTTTTCTTCTCTTCATGGACCAGTTGCTGTCTGTCAATATCCTGTCTAAATTTCCATAGATAAGAATTTCACTGAAGATGTATCCCTATCAGGAAGTATTATGAAAATGTGTTTTAGCACACAATCAGAGCAGTTGTCAATTTCCTCATATTTCCAGAATTTTAAATTATAAAAAATAATTAACTAAAAGCTAACAAAAGGCATTATTAGTACTCTGTTATAAAATTAAGTCACCTGCATTACTCAAAAGAAAATGTGATTTCCCATATATTGATACAAGAAGTATTCTGAAACAATTCTTTGTGCATGTACTAACCATCATAGTGGAAACTTGTGAGAACAGTAGACACTTGAAGCAAAATTACTTGGATGTGTGTTTGCAGCTGCCATTCTGATATTTATATTGCTATTTTTTCAGAGTTCTAGATGGCAGAATGTCCATCTCTAATTCAATCAAGGGAAAAATAGCCAACCCAGAAAGTATCAAACACACTCACATTTCCGGTATCTGTTTGTAATATAAAATAATCTCTCATTTTGAATAAAATTCAGAAAGACAATTTTAACATACTTTATACCAACTAAGACTCAAATATCATCTGTAGAATGCCAGGAAATTCATCAACACTAGCAAATTTGATTAAATAGAAGCTTTTAGAAGCAGGCTTGGGTGAGCTTATTCTAGTATGCAATGTAAACCAAACATTTATATTCAGTAATAATTAAGGAATCCTCCCTCAGATCTTTCTTTTCCCCCAAGGCTCTTGACTTCTGCATCTTCAGTATTTTATGATGGCAAGCTATTGCATGTATATATCCATAGAAACATTTCAGACAGCAATGAACTTGGCTAGGAAACAATCCAGGGAGAGAATCTGTTAAACTGTGAGACTATAGGGTCTTCGTTTCAGGTATTTTCCTTGGAATAATTGAAAACACCATTTATTTTTTCATTAACTTTCATTTAGTGGGGAATTTTTATTAAAAATCTGGCTTCCCACTTTCTGAGATATATCTTTGGCATTAAGCAGTAGAAAAACATTCAGCTGTTTCCCAATATCCAGTGATAGATACTCTCTTCAGAGAGCCTGCAGCCATAGGACCCGAGCACAGTATCCTTGGTACGTAAATACATTTCAGTCTAAGAATTGAAAATAAGCTCATCAAAAGTTATGGATAAATCATTAGACAAGTTGATGAAGAAAAAAAAACATTCTGAAAATTATTATAAATCAGGAAGGGATATGAATGACTTGAGAAATAAATACATGATAGTCTCTGTCACCAGCAAATCAGTGATGCAAATACTGACATCAACTAGTGAAAGTTACCCCTGCCAGCAAATTTTGTAGGAAAAATGGAACTTAGCATTTATTTAAGACAGAATTAATTAGACGATTAGAGACATGTTATGCTTTCTTTTCACGAATGACCTCAGATTAGATTCTGTGGTTTACAATCTCTGAAAAAATATTGAGAGGAAAATTAACACAAACTAAGTGGAATCTTGGCTCATATGAATTTCCCTGTAGAATTACAGTCATATTTATAAATCTTAAGAAACAGACTGAAAACTTGGTTTCACCTTTCAAGAGAAATTTCAGGAAAACCTCACTTAGGGGAGGATTGTTGATTGACTTAAAATTGATCTTGCCCATATAGGTTGACAGTATTTATGTTATAAATTAATTATAAGATGGATTGCTAGGGTCAGACTGTGAAGGGTCTACATGTTTATGAGAGTGAGAGCTTATGGGTAGAGTTAGCTGAAAGATAGGAAATTGTTGTTGTTGTTGTTGTTGTTGTTGTTGTTGTTTTACTTTTTGGGGGGATTATAAGGATCTGTACTTTTTTATCTTTAAATGTCCTGGTAAATATCTTCCAAAGGATGAATCCTTCGGGTTCCTGAGAAAATGGATAATGAACACATGCAGAAACAAGAACTTCCTTTAGAGGATAGATACTCTCTATTACTCAAGTACCATTTTGATTTGCTATCCATGCAGGGCATTTTCCCCCCTTAATTCTCATTTTTGATGGTAAGTCGATATTCAAAATAATTTTGACCAACAAGACATGTCTTCACAATGTGCTGATGTTTCCATGAATATAAAAAGACATTCTCCTCCAGGCAGTTGCATTGGTTTTAAAATGCTAGAACTATCCATTTTGAATGTAATTATGCAAAATAAATGAAAGAAATCTACCCTGCTGATATTTATGTAACAACTTCTAGAATAAATCTTCTGATTTACAAATATACTGGGACCATTAGCTAGAAGCCACACCACATCATTATTTCACAGAACTTTAGGCAATTGTGATGACTTTTTTCAAATCAGCATTATTTTGCAAAGTAAAATAAAACAGAGAAAACCAGTTGACTTTTTCCCTAGCATTTTTGAAGAAAGCTGCTTAAAAATCAATGAAGGTTGTGCTTTCAGAAATATTTTTAGAAGTGCATTTTATTTTTTGAAACTGTGATTCTTTTTCCACAATTCATCTTATTTTTTTAGAGCCACTTAATATTCTTGAATCATATTTAACTTCCCTGGGAAACTGTAAAGAATGGGTTGAAATCCATAATTGTATTAAAGCTTTGGGTCCAAGTAACAATAGCTATTCCACAAGTGCTGGCGGATGCCTTGTCATAAGGTATAAAAGCAGAGAGAAAGTGAGATTTTTCCCTGCTTGCTTTTAAGTAATACCCATCCAGCAAGGGAGGGGGCGGGATTTGGGGAAAGAGATAGATAGAAAGGGTTCTTTCCAGTGTTAGTAGTCAGATTTGTCTATAGACAAAATTGCATCACAACATGTACAAACTGAAATATTCCATCTCAGCTTTCCTGGGGAGTATTCATGCTTTCTTGCCCACTATGAGCATATATGATGTCCTGCCCACTTTACAAATAAAACATCTCTGTTATATCCTCTTCCTTTAACATCTTAATTCTATGCCAGGTAGTCAGTGTTTTATTTGATCAGATACTCCCTAATTATGTTTTTTTTTAAATAATGAGTAACATATTAACATTTTTATAAGAATTTCTTAGAATCAGTGTCTGTATTCAAACGAATGTCTCCAGGAGTACAAATCTCAAATGCAACTTTGTGAGTAAAGACTCTTGTATAGATGAGGCATTCCTTAATACTTTAGTCTCACCACAGAGAATGGCATTTTATGACTCTGAATAGATAGCCCTGGAGATGACAAAAAAGATAATATGAAGGAGTCAGGGGTACACTTTAAATCTTTTTTTTTTCCTTCAGGGTATATAAAGGTGTGTGGGTGTGTATATGTTATATATATTCAAAAATTTTATTTAAAAATTCAAAACATTCTATTCCTATACATATGTATGTTTATACATATGTATATATATACATATGTATGTTTATACATATATATGTATAGTTTTCCAAGAATAGATATTTCCTTATGAATAAATATCTATATTCTAAATATCTTTATTGATATCTCAGAGTTTTAAAATCAGCTGAAAAATCATAAAAAATGAGAATATCTAATATAAAGAGGAAATCCAAGAAAATATTATTTATTTCAAGTAAAATTAAATGTCCACTTCTCTCCAGTCATAACAAAGACTGGGTAGAAATAATTGTCTATTTCAGTTAAATGAGTTCTTTGGGGTGCTAAGGTAATGAGAATGTGTACTTTGGAAATTGGAAACAATTCTTTGCATAGTTGTTGAGTTATTATTTGTGTTTCTTATGTGCCAAGTTCTGTTTTGAGCGCTTCACAAATATTTATTTCCTAAAACAACTTTCAGAACAACAACGTTGAGATAGGGACATAGGTACTGTTACTGTTTTCCCCACCCTTTCTGCCCCCAAATGAGCAAACTGAGGCACAGAGAGGTTAAGTAACTTGGCGGAAGATCACATAGCTGACAAGTAGTAGAGCTAGGATTCAAAAACAGGCAGTCTTGCTTCGGTGATCTTCCTTTAAATAACACCACAAGATTCTCAGTTCTAAGGCCATGCTTCTCACACTTGGGTGTGCATAAAAATGGCCCAGGGAACTTGTTTAAACCTGGACTCCCCCAAGATTCTGATTTGATAGGTCTGGCTGACTTTTTCCCTACTGCTTGTTTTATGTCTAGCATCTTGTCATTGGTTTCAGTTGGGTTTTAAACTTTTCCCAAGGTGACTGATGGTGGGAGATTTTTCTCTTTCAGGAGAAAACTTTCACCTTCAAGCATGTTTGCAACCCTGTGGCCTCAACAGGATGATCTTTGAATAAGCTAACATTTATACATCTCCCCTAACCTGAATTACTTAGCCATGTCCATGATAACCTTGTTAGAAGGAAAACCACCTCCCGAAACATGAGCCAGCTTTCTCCCTCACACCCCTCCCCGCCCCCCCCCTCCACCTAACACCTGGCAGAACTTTCTGAGAATTTGCTGTGATTTCTAATCTGTCACCTTTTGGATTCAACAACCAGTTTGTGAAGTGGAAATTAAAAAAAAAAAAAAAAAAAAAAAGAATATCTCCCTTAAGTGAAGAAAGTAACTCCTTGAGTACAGAGAAAAACAGCAACAACAATAAACAATACTATAATTGGTTTGTCTCATTTGACATTTTTGTAAAGCAAATATACAGATGAGATTGTTTAAAAGAGTTTTTAAAATTATACTTTAAATCTTTATAGCAATAGGCTTAGTGGACAGATTAACTTACACATTGTATTCCAGGGAGATTTTGTTTATTGTGCGTGTTTATTTTTAGGTTTCTGATATAGAGCTGTAATAATAAGCCATGTACTCTATTAGATTATTAAAATATCACAGCATCTTAGTACCCCTTCCTTAACATTAGACCTGTGCCGATATCTAGTTTGCTCACTTACTCACTGATTATATAAAGATATAAATACCATTTTCTTCTGGAAAAGTGAAAAATCTTATCTAAAAATTTCATGTCTGTGTTTTTTTTAAATTTGTATAATAAAAGGTATTTAAAAAAATACTTTTGGAATTATGTTATTAAAAGCACATATAAAAAATAGCTCTCTCCCAATCCAAAGAATATGTGATCTTAGAAGATACCTGTGGATCTTTTTGATACATATATTCTACTGGAACTCTTTTCTCCTAAGATTTTTTTTAACATTATTTTTCTCTGTGGAACACAATGAGAATATACAATGAACCTGTCCTATATTTGGAGGAAATTTTTCATAGTTCCTCCATTAAAATACCTAACTTTGTCTCTCCAAGACTGGTTCTAGGCCTTGGTAAATAATACAGGTTAAATAATTTGATTTACATCTAGTGAAAATGCTTGCTTGTCATTGTCATAACTATCCTATTCACCTACTTCTTGGTATGGTCTCTGAGATTTACTTTAAGACTGCACTGGATCATTCCTAAAACTTCTGCCTAGCATCAAAACAAAGATGAAAAAATAAAATCCTTAGTTTATTTCCTTCTTTCACTTCCCATTAGAATTCGCCATTTTGAATGTCTTGACATATCTCTCTCTTCACTCACTCGCACAACAGACATTGAGTATCTCCTGTCCTACCTAGCCAATTATCAGTCATAAGCAAAACCCAGTGGAAATACATGGTCCACATTTTCCATTTTCCCTATATTCTGCAGGCCCCATTATCTGACACTTAAAATATCAGTTTCCCTATTCTGTCCTAATCCAAATATAATTTTAAACTGTTTCTTTTAATGATGCCACCATTCCACTGGAGTATACAAGTTCTTGACTTACAAGTGTCCTTGATAATTCTTTAGTCCAGCATGTGAAAATGAAGTCTGTGTTCAAATAAGAAGAAGAAAAAAAGAATATAGGATTCTTGTCTAAGGAAAGTCTCCAAAAACAAACAAACAACAACAACAACAAAAACTTCTGTGTTCATTTAGCTCTCTGGAAATCCTCCAAATGTCCAGAGAAATAATTTGGGAACCTGTTCCTAAACATGTACTAGGAGATTTTTACAAAATTACTAATGTAGAGCTAGGTTTTCTTTTTTACACTGAAAGCTACATTCTATGCTGATGAAACTAATTTTTCTTTCACTTTGCATTTCTTTTCTACCAATGGCTATAGGGGAGGGAAAAACTCATATAAAACAAACTCAATATACAAGTACTAATGGACTCAGTAACATTTAGTATTGGCAAATTGCTGAAAATTTGTCAGGTAATGTGATTTTGTTTTCAATTTATGCCACTGAAAAGTAATGTAGTGTCTAATGCTAGGAAGAGGGGGAAAAAAAAAAAAACAACCCTGTACTCCGTAAAACTATATTACCGTATATGGGTTTGGCATTTGAGAAGCAAATGAGAGCAAGTTGCCCTTTTCTGTATTTCTTAAACAGTGTGTAAAGTTGTTAGATTATACTGTAACATTTTAAGAAATCCTTTGTGCTACAAGAAAATTGCTTTCAAGAGCATGGTGTTGTATACCAAATGTAAAGCATGTGAGTGAGAGCTTATATGGCAATATAAGGCATAAAGACCTAGAACTGAGTTCAGAGAATAGGAACATCCCGTGATCAATAATTAGGCCAACCTGGGATTTTAATTTCTTGACCAAGAAAAAGAAAAATGGTTATGTTCCAGATACTGTATATAAATGCAATTCTTAGTAATGAAGATTTAAATCAAGTACCTACTTAGGGCAATTCTATATTCTTTTAAAATACTGCAAGTGCAAACTCTTTAAGATGTATCAATCTAATACATGATATTTCTTTTCATCTTCTGCATTTCTTTTCCTTCTAATTTTGTGTCATCTTTCCTTAGGCAAGTTTTTCAATTGATTTCCAGGATCTCAAAAATGTTAACTCTCCAAATTGACCTTGTTGTTTTCTAGTCTATGTTTAAAGAACTCTGCCTTGACTTTAACAAATTTGTTAACACATTTTGATTTAAAAAAAAAAAATTAACACGATGTGAAGCGTATGCTTTTCTACTCTGCTGTTTTTCATTTTTTTTCCCACAAAATTATCTCTTAGGGTTATTTTCTCCTCTTATTCACTAATACTTTTTCATGAACCGTTCATCAAATAAAAAGAAAGTATTTGTGTGTTCATTTCTTTAGATTCCCAGTATGCTTTTCTATGTTGTCCATTTTTATTTACTAAATAAATTTTCTATGTTTTACCATCCGTAGAACACCTCAAAATATAATTATAACAATATAGGAATTTAAAATCCAGTCACGTGTACAGGGTAGGGAGCTCCATGTTTAATAGTAGCAACAGTTGGTGGTGTTTTATATTTTATTTTTTTAATGTTACTGGATTTTTTAAAAATTAAGTTTATTTGTTTATTTTTGAGAGAGGGAGAGAGAGATATTGAGAATCCCAAGCAGGCTTCACAGCATCAGCACATAGCCCCACACAGGGTTCAAACTCACGAACCACGAGATCATGACCTGAACCCAAATCAAGAATCGGATGCTTAACTGACTAAGCCACTTCAAAGCCCAATATTCAGTGTATACAGAGGTACAGGATACTGCTTGTGACTGGTTGGCCCAAATTTCTACTTGTCTCTAATTGTGATTCTTAATAATATTTCAGTCAACCATATTTGTAGGATTTTATTCTCTTTAGCATCTGATGCTCTTTGAATTTGTTTATTGCTCATATTTTTATAATCCTTAAACATTTTAATCATGTTTTATATTGTTTCCAATTTAGTAGCATTCTTTGTACCAGCATCCCATAACAATTTACTTCGGAAAGCAAATAAATAATTGAGAAAGGTGCCCTTCTGAGCAGTTCCTTCTCTTAGTAAGCTTTTTTTCCCCCTTAGTCCTTTTCAGCTTTCTGTTGGCCTTTTATCTTTTCAAAAGCATTTCTGCAATTTCCCTATTGCTCTTTGACTTACCATTAAAGCAAGCATTTGCTTCCATGTGTTTCTTTTTGGTTTTTGAGTGAGATGTGTATCTCACCTTATTCAGCTTAAGAAAGAAAGAAAGAAAGAAAGAAAGAAAGAAAGAAAGAAAGAAAGTCTTCCTGAAGCTTTTCATTATTCATTTTCTTTGCAGAGTTCAATCATTTGTTCTCATTTGTATGTTTCAACTTATAACAGTGAATTGTTAACTTAATTCTTCAGAATCACCAGAATCGTTTCATCTTTGCCTTGTTTTTTAACCATTTTGGGGGTTTTGTACTTTTGTCATTTGCCTTTTCAGAATTTCATATTATCCTTTTGCCATGTTTCAATTTCATGCTACACTGAAGTTGTGACTCTTCTTAGGTCCCTTTTCTTTTTGTCATTATTTACTTTCCTTTATCTATTCCTGTTCTATTTCAGCTTTTCATCTTACACCATTCCAAAATTACATGGACATTTTCACCATTGTACAAGTTTTTGTTACCTTTTTTCACCTTCTTCTTTGTTCTTGATATGAGTTATGCTGCCACGTTACTTACTACAATTATAATTTAGAATTTTTATAGAATTATACTTAATAGTCATTATAACTTCACTTACGTGCACTTTAATTCCCCACGTATATCTTAAAATCAAATTTTATCTCTTTATATTTTATTTCTATTGTAACTTACTATTTCATATTCTCTTAATATTTTTTCTAAGACTATTTTAAACTAATTTTACTGCCCTGACAACTCTCATTTCATTTATATTTTATTTATATGTCTTCTTTTGTTTAACATGTAGCACTTAGCCTCTGATCTTAATGTTGTTTCAAATTTTCCTACTTTGATTCCATCTGTTGCTCTCTTTCAAATGACATATAATATTAATAAGAACAGACATATTTTAAGTTTTCATCTGTGTAGATTTTTTATATTTACATTATGAAACAATTAAGACATATGCACTATTTATACTACCAGTGTCGTTTAAAATTTACCCACTAAATAGCCCCTTCCATTGTATGTCCCATTATGTTTTATATGTATCTTCTGATTCCTTTGCCTATAACAAGAATAATTCCCTGAACAACTTAGCATTTCTGTAACAAACTATCAGAGTAAATCTGTTGAGGAAGAATTAACATTTGTAGCATCAATAGATATTTTTTTCTAATGAGTATTTACAAAAATAACTATTAAATGTTTCAATAGGCAGGATATCCTTTTCCTAAAACCTTGAGATGATGAGGTTGGTTTTCAAAACCACTTTACTGACTGCATATGTCATATGAGGGCTATGGTATCATGTATGGAAGAGGGGTTAGTAATTTAGGTGTAGTTCTATTTGCATCCTAAGTCCTAGCTGTGTAGATATTTCTTCCTTAAGTACCTATGCTTCTCCTAAGATTTAATTATTTTCAATATTGTTTTTTTTCTTTTATGTTTATTTTGAGAGAGAGAGAGAGAGTACATGGGCATGCATGCCGTACATAATTAAGGTGGGGGGCAGAGAGAGAGAGAGAGACAGAGAGACAGAGAGACAGAGAGAGAGAAACCCAAGTAGGCTCCATGCTGTCAGCACAGACCTAGACTTCGGCTTCTATCTCACCAAATGACTGATCTCACAAGCTGCAAGATTATGACCTGAGCCAAAATCAATAGTTGGAGGCTTAACCAGCTGAGCCATTCAGCTGCCCGTCTTCAATACTGTTTTAAATGATCCTTTGCTTCTTTTTATAATTTTGCCACCTAGTTATTCCTAACTGATAAATGGTATGGTTTGGTTTTGCCTGCTTTTGAATTTTACAGAGAAATGAATACATACATACACTCTGTATGTATTCCTCTATGACCTGCTTCTTACTCAGAGTAGTGTGTCCTAGATTCATCCATGTTAATGTATGTATCAATAGTTGGTTTATGGTTCACTGCTGTATAGTATTCTATTGGATGGAAATATATACATGTTTGGACACTAGTCTGTTTTGTTTTGTTTTGTTTTGTTTCTTTAGGATAAATTTCCAGAAGTGAGATTGTTAGGCCAAAGACAGGCCTATTTTAAAGACTTTTGAGATGTATTAAAAACTTGTCCTCTCACTATTATATTTGAGTTAAACTTCTAATTGTTTCTGAGAACACCTATTTCTCTCCCATCTCACCAACACTGTGATTTTGCATTCTTTCTAATTTTTTCATGTTAAATTTCAAACTCATTCTCTTTAGTAATTAGTTCATTACAACATGGATGAAATTTCCCACAAGAAAATGGTGTATTTAAGCATGAAGATATGATGTTAAGGTTGTTTGATAATTTCTACCTCTGGGGAATACTGTTTAGATGTGACTAATGAATCTATAGTATCTTGGACATTATCCTCAAAAGGAGTCTGACTATCAGACCTTGGGCTCTTACTGAAAGGAAATTGTTTCTACAAATGTAATTTTGAGATACAGCAATTTTGTTCAATTTTAAATCTGTGCACATAAAACCCGATTGCAATGTGTGACCGGCATCTATTTTCTGGCTAGATTTGCCTTCTGCTTTCCTCTATCACACTTTGACCCTTGTTAAGTAAGTGGCATCTTTCCAGAGGAAATGATTAAATCAAACAGCTGGTTTGTAATCAGGAACATTCAAAATCAAAGCTTAGCATTCCTGTTAAATCTAAGAGAAAGAGAAACATATATTGACAATGAATTAATGTTTTGGGGTATTAATAGAATTTTGTTTCTTAAAAAACTTTCTTTTGTCTATATCTCTCAATATTATATTTCAGTTCTTAAGTATATTTCTTCCTCACTTCCTCTTCCTCCATATGGGATTAAATTATGTCCTAAATTTTTCATTTATCAATCCTTTCCTTGTAACTTTTAAACTAATTTTCAAAGAAAAGGGTCCAGATACTAAGTTATCTGAGGAAAGAGAATTTGAGAAGATGTTAATTCTTTATCTTGCCCTTCTTAGAAATCTTAGGGAAAAAAGAAAGGGAGTGTGACAGAAGCAATCAGCCTAGACCTTTCCCCAGGTAGGGATCAAAGTGATGTTTATAGATCTTGATCTCTTGCTTTGACTATTAGATTGAAATTTTCTCTTAATCTATGGTTGACATGACTGAAAAGCCTCCTCCATACATAACTCTAGTATTTGACTCCTTCTAGCAGATAGGAAAGGAAAATGGTAAATAATTCTACCTCTAATCTCTGAATTTCTTCTCCAAAACTTCGGTAAGGAATTTTTACACAAAAATGCCTCTTATTTGTTGGTACTTATGTTTTAGCCAAATAATAAGATGCCTCAAAAATTAAAAAAAATTATATTCACATTTTAAAGTACTTTGCTATCGTTTAACTTTGATGTACTAGCTTTTAATGTGTGGAGAAATCTCCAATAATCCTGCCTATATTGATCAAATTTACATTGGAAAATATTGTATATATTTATTATTGCTTATATATATTATGTACATATATGTATGATATATTGAAGCACCTGGAATGCAGCACAGCCCTTAAAGACACTTAATAAATATTTGTTTAGTAAATGAAAGACCTATGGGAGTTCAAACTGTATTTTTCCTTTAGGACAGTTAACACAATTGCTCCAATGAATCCCCTCTCTTGAAGTTTCATTTTTTTAAGTAGTCTCGGTTAACCTATAGAGGACTACGTAAAGTTAAGCTTTGTTTTCCACTAACCTTTGGACTAAGTGGACCAGTTTAGCCAGGTCTAGAATTTCTATGGTGTATGTATACCCACTAAGTGACCTTATACCATTGCATACTTTGACCCTTAATTCTAATTCTGGCTTCTTTGCTTGCAAACTTGGTGATTTGCAAGGTGAGATACTTATCTGAGTCCCAATTTCCTGACCTGTAAAATAAGGATAGGAATTATAAGTCTGTGATGAAAATTGATATTCAAGTATGTAAAGCGCTATAACATAGTGCCAAACACATAGATGTCCAAGAATGTTAATTCCTTAGCTTTAATAATTAGATATACTGTTAATATATTTTTCTCTAAACATGTTCCCCAAATATCTGGTTTGATTAAAGTCAAACCAAATCAGTAAGATTACTGAATCTTATGGTAGATATAGTATAGAGATACAAATACCAAGATGGCATCAGCTCTACCTGTAAGTGACTAACAGTCTTCAGGTGGGGAGAAGGAGAGATGGAGAGAAATAAAAATCATTATAGCTTCGGCATAATGCAGGAGTTTATTAAAAGATTTACAAGTGGGCTTATACTTGAGCTAGAATTGCAAGAGTGAGTAGAATAAAGGAGGAAAGCATTTTTGATGCAGGAAACTATTTCTAAAAGCACACAGAGGCAGCAATGTGTGGGAGGGCTTTGGGGATTGGGAAGCCACCAAGTATAGCTGGACCATGATGTTTGTGAAAGTTTTAATAAGAGAGTATTCAAGAAAACTAATTGGTGCACATATGAGTTCACCATTTTTTGACTGTGAGTAAAAGAATTCTCAGGCAGACTAAAAGAAATGTATTGGTTAATTACACTACATATAAGGGTTGATCCAATGGTTTGACAATATCAACTATAAAAACAACAACAACAACAACAAAATCAGCTTCTTACAGTTTATATCTCGGTGCTCTGCCTTCTAGGGTGTCAGTTTGCTGTAGTAGGCTCTCCTTTTGGTCAAAGAATGGCTGTCAAGAGCAGCAAGCTTCCATGCTTTCTCATTGTTGCCTCCTGAGAAAGAGAGAGATCTTCATAAATCAATGATCAAACAAAGTTATGCATTTTATCGTGGTTTAGCTCCTATATCACATACTCATCACTGAAACTAGCATTGTACCTTGGGAATTCCATTCTTCTTGGCTTAGTCCTGAATGATACTCGCATCCTTAACCCAAAGCTGTCTTAAGGGAGGTAGAGAATTACACTGATTGTCCAAGGCCTTTCCACTTGAGTTCTGGATGGAGTCAGCCTGCTAAATGGCCAGGGTGCTCTACAGTTGGGAAGATAAGCTAAAATGCTTCTATAGCAAGAATCATGTGCTCTCCAGAATCTTGGCAGCAAGGGCCTCGAATGCCATATTAAAAATTTAGAATTCATTTTATTGTAAAGAGAAACTATCATTTCATGTCAGCATTTTATCTAGGACTGGATTAAACCTGTTTGTTGTAGGCTGTAAGGGTGCTAGACATGAATGAGCTGTTATCCTCCTTTCAAGGAAACCATATCCTCATATTATTCGTGTAACCCAGACTACGTTTGATATTGAGTCTAAACTATAGATCTAGTGTAGGCATTCATCCAGTTTTTAATATGTTGACATAAATGTGATATTTTCCTGAAATTTTTGTAAATGATAAAAATAATTAGCTGATACTTCTAGCTCTGTTCCGAATGCTAAGTTTTGTACATAGATATGTCACTTAATCTTCCTAATAACCTTTTAGGTTATTATTTTTTTTTTCCAATTTTGCAGTCAAGAGAACTGAGGCTTAGGGAAATTAAATAATTTGCCCTAACAGTAGCAGATCCAGGACTCAAAGTGAAGCTTTCTGATGATCCAAAATCTACACACTAAATATGGTGACATTTATTGAAAAATAGTATATACTAGATTCTGTGAATGATTATCAACCCCACATGTTGGGGGAGGGGATAAAATGAACCATAAACCTGGCACAATATGCTTATGCAGAGGGCTTAATAGAACATACCTATAATCTGCATGAAATTTTCAAATGTGTAGGTGAGTAATTGTTAATTTAGGTTAGTTCTCAAGCATAAAGAAATTTCTAATATTTTCTCTAAATATTTAAAAATGAAATTATTTGAACTGAGTAAATCCTGGAAAAGTGGGGGAGGAGGAAAGAGTGGGGCTGAGTGAAGAGACTGGAATGAGTTTCCTCTTCCTTAGTCATTGCTTTCTTGATAGAGGCCAGGAGGAACTAGCAGATGATTTTGGCACATACTACTAAATTATTTTGGTTGATGGAAACTTGGAATTCTGGATAAGATCCAAGTGGATGTAAGCACTTTAGGGAATTGGATAGTACATGAAATATGACCTAGAATAATGTGCAAAATATTGGATATTGGCAAAAACAGTCTTGAAACCCTTCTGTGTCCTGATGGGCTCTGATTTTGAAGCTCCTTTGAGGAAAAACGTTGAGGAGTCATCCTGTCTATCATGGGCTCTTTGGACTTTATGCCCAGTACATGTCAGCAGTTAAAGCCAGAAATAAGATGCTAGGTGCATTAAGAAAGAGATAGAAAATACTTAAAATATTATAAATTAATGACCTAATTGAACAATGGCAAACTGCAGTATCTGGAATAGGATATTCCATTTTAGTTTCTTCAGCTTATAGTTGTCTAAGATGTATAGTTTTTATAACCACATAATTTTTTAGGCAAAACAAAAACTTTAGAATTTGCCTCTGGTATGTAACCTTGGCAAATTATAATATATTGGTCAAATTCTCTTAGCTTGTAGAAAGAGACTGCTCTATCATATTTAAAAAAATAACTTGAATGCTTACATTTCATAGATTTATATCTTTTGAGGCTTTAATTTTTCTAGCCAGAAATTCTACGTTTACATGTAAAAGAAGTCCATTAATGTTTACCTGTGTTTCACTTCTCAGGCCAGAAATACTATTAGAATGATTATCCTTATTTTATATATCTTAGTTGGAGGTTTCTTTCACTATTACTATTTCATGTTTTGTCTTATGGGTTGCATTCTTCTTTTTCTCTTTTAAGATTTATATTAGTGGGGCACCTGGGTGGCTCAGTCGGTTAAGCGTCCAACTTCAGCTCGGGTCATGATTTCACGTTCCGTGAGTTCGAGCCCCACATGGGGCTGTGTGCTGACAGACAGAGCCTGGAGCCTACTTTGGATTCTGTGTCTCTGTCTTTCTCTGCCCCTCCCTTGCTCGCTCTCTCTCTCAAAAATAAATAAACATTAAAATTTTTTAAAAGATTTATATTATTTTAGTCACCATTTTGAGTTATTTCAATTTTATATTCCCACATTTGGGTGTGTCTCTTCGTCCTTAGTTCAAATTAAAATCTAGTTCACTAGTATTTCCAGAGTCATTTAAAGGTTTAAAAGTTTTGGATTTCATTTTGAATAGTCCCTACTCTCAGATACATGTCTAAATGGTGTGCAAGTATCAAGACAAACTGGTAAAAATTTTATACATCTGAAGGGTTTGTCAAGATGACATTCAGATAATTGAATGAATTTCTCTGACTTCATTTGCATATTTGACATTACGCACCCCCAGCCTTGCTCTGCTATTAAATAAAATGACTTCACCATTACTAGATGTCATTCTGGGGCTTTTTCATGAGTAATAAATTATGTATTGTTAGAGGTCACCATGATAAATTATGTTGTTTTATTTTTAACGAGAGTATAATTCTAAGACCACTAACAAGATTAATAATTATGCAAGTTGATATAATGCTAGATATAATCAAATGTTACATTTATGGTAGATGGTAGGTAGCACTGATGTCTCAGTTTATGTCCTTGCTTTCATGTATAGCTACTATGGGAACATGGAACTCAAAATACCCAACTAAATAACAGACCTATGTTGTAGAGTTGAATTTTTTTTCATGTTTTTCAAACTTATTAATGGATGCAATCATAGATTAAAGATACTAGTGTCGGGGCGCCTGGGTGGTGCAGTCGGTTAAGCGTCCGACTTCAGCCAGGTCACGATCTCGCGGTCCGTGAGTTCGAGCCCCGCGTCGGGCTCTGGGCTGATGGCTCAGAGCCTGGAGCCTGATTCCGATTCTGTGTCTCCCTCTCTCTCTGCCCCTCCCCCGTTCATGCTCTGTCTCTCTCTGTCCCAAAAATAAATAAACGTTGAAAAAAAAAAAAAAGATACTAGTGTCTACTGGCAATAACCATAAATACATCTTTAAGACAAGGCCATAGCACCAGAGTTCATAAGCCTAATGAGTTAGGAATTACCCAGTTTGGACATTTTATCCAGTTAATGTTGTCTTAGTCTTAAAATCATTGAAAAAGATATAGCAATCTGGGATGCATGTACATGACCAGAGACAAAGCAGAATCTTCCCTTCATTTTATTTTTATAGCAATTTATATTGCTCTTTGGTGTGTGTATGTGTGTGTGTTGTTTGAGGTCATACCCCAATAATAAGAAAAAATAATAATAATAAAGTCAAAAACAAAGATCTGTCACCTACTTGGTGTCACTTGGTGTCTGTGGAGAAATGAAAAGTTATACGGCATAGTGATTGAGAGTATTTATTGGTTTTATTATCTAAAGAATGTTGCATAACCACTCTGTGCCTCAGTTTCCTCAACTCTAAATGGGAATATTAACAGTTTGGATTGTTGGGGTAATAAATGATAATGTGTAAAGTGTCTGGCACGTGCTAAGTTCTTGATAAATATTATGCTATGATAATAGTTTTAACTGTCACAGAAACATTGCAAGGTAGATACTATTAGAGGATTCGATGAATTAATTAAGACGTAGAGCAGGGCTGCAACTCAAATTGAGACCTAGCTGATGCCTGAGCACATCTCTTGCTCCAACACAGCATGCAAACAAAGCCTAGGAAACAGGAGACCTGCCAGCACCGTTCCACAAATGCACACTGAAGGGCTTAATGGAGAAAATAATTGGTTACTAGCTTGATTTTTCTCCCTGTTTTATTTTCTGTAAACAAATACTACATAATTTTATCCTAAAGTAAAATTTAACGGGACTTTAATAAGGTATTTACAATGTGCTAGGCATTTTCCTAAAAGCTTTATATGGATTAGATTACTGAATCTTTACTCCATAGGGTACTTAAGTAAATTTCTCAGAATCACACAGGAAGAAAGAGAACTTGCATTCTTTACCACTATACTTTAAATAAATGAAGAGACATTATATTCCTGGTTATGAAGACTCAGTATTAATAGAAATCTATGAATTCAATGTATTCCCAATCTACCAATTATATTAATATTTCAATGGAACTTAACAAGATGACCTTAGAATTTATCAAAAAAGATGTACAAGAATAGAAAACAATTAAGGAAGGAAACGGTGAAACTTGATTTACAAGATAGCAAAACATGCTGTAAAAACTATAGTAGTTAAAACATTGCTGACCTGGCATAATAGCAGACAAATAGATAATAGTAATGGAAGAGAGAGCTCAGAGATTCCTGTATGATTTTGAAAGTCTAACAAATAATGTGGCATTTTAAAGCATTTACACTAGTAGGAAAAGGGAATGGTGAATTCTTCAATAAATAGCATTTGTTAAATAGCCATAATATTGGGGGAAAATGTTCATTTTCTAACAAGATGTAAAGCCAAACTCTTTATGAATTAAGAAACCTAAGCATAAAAAGTAGAAAACCATGAAGATAATCAAATAAAATTTAGCATATTTTTATAATTTGACATACAGAAGACTGCTAGGCATATCACATCTATCAAAGAAAAACTGATAAATTTGACTATATATTTCCATGATAAGATTTATTATTTTTAACAAAATATCATTACTGTGCATAATACTATGTATTTACAATGATCACATTGATTTCATTATGCTAATTTTTTTAACTACTTTATATAGAGATGACTTGTATATTTATCCTATTTGATCAAATATACTTATATCCAAAGTAATAAAGAAAAGTAGCTAATTGTTGATGTGAAACATAGAAATTTCTACTTTCTATAGTTAACTGGCAGAAAAAAAAAATTAGAACTCTAATATGTTGGATATCTTCATGATCATCTACCTAGACATTTTTCCAAGAATTTTGGGTTCTCTTACCTTTGTCAGAATTCTTTATATCTTCATATAGCTTTGAGTTACTGTCTAGGGTCTTTTCATTCCAGCCTAAAGAACTAGCATTTCTTATAGGGAAGGTTTACTGGCAGTGAATCCCCTTCAGCTTTTGTTTATCTGGGAATGTTTTCATTCCTCCTTTATTTTTTGAAAGATAGTTTTGCTGGATATTCTCATCCAGCCTTTATGGTTTCTGATAAGAATTCTGCTGTTAATTTTGTTGAGGATAACTTGTATATGTTGAGTTACTTCTCTTTTGCTGTTTTCAAGATTGTTTATCCTTGGCTTTCAGTAAATTGACTGTAATGTGTCTTTATGTGTGTCTCTTCACATTTATCCTTCTCAGAGTTCATGGAATTTCTTGGATGCGTAGATTTGTACTTATATTTAATTGGGGGAATTTGGGGCCATTATTTCTTCAAATAGTCTCTCTATATCATTTTACCTCTCCTTTTCTGGGATTCCTATTCAAAGTATGTTATAGTATTTTTAATGGCACCTCATAGGTCTCTTAGGCCTTGTTCATTTTGTTCTTTCAGTTTTCTTGCTGTTATTCAGATTGGATGATTTCAACTGGCCCACCATTAATTCTCTAGATCCTTTCTTTTGCCTGCTCAGTTCTGGTGTTTGAAATCATCTCAAGAATTTTTCACTTTAGTTCCTGTGCTTTTCAGATCCAGAATTTCTGTTTGACTCCTATATATATATATATATATATATATATATATATATATATATATATATTTAAGTTTATTTATTTATTTTGAGAGAGAGAAAGCATGAACGAGGGAGGAGCAGGGAGAGAAAGGAAAGAGCAAGAATCCCAAGTAGGCTCTGCACTGCCAACAGAGAGCCCAGTGTGGGGCTCAGACTCTTGAACCATGAGATCATGACCTGAGCTGAAGTTGCACCCTTAACCAACTGAGCCACCCACATGCCCCCACTTTATAATTTTTACCTCTTTATTGATATTCTCTATTTATTCATACATTATTCTCCTCTTTGGGGGTTTTGGTTGTGTGTGTGTGTGTGTGTGTGTGTGTGTGTGTGTGTGTTTTGTAATTCTTTTTCTTTTTCCTTAGCTCATTGAACATATTTGAGACATTTGAGTTAAAATCTTTGTCTAGTGAGGGGCGCCTGGGTGGCGCAGTCGGTTAAGCGTCCGACTTCAGCCAGGTCACGATCTCGCGGTCCGTGAGTTCCAGCCCCGCGTAGGGCTCTGGGCTGATGGCTCAGAGCCTGGAGCCTGTTTCCGACTCTGTGTCTCCCTCTCTCTCTGCCCCTCCCCCATTCATGCTCTGTCTCTCTCTGTCCCAAAAATAAATAAACGTTGAAAAAAAAATTAAAAAAAAAAAAATCTTTGTCTAGTGAGTCCAATGTCTGTGCTTCCTCAGGGACAGTTTTTATTAATGATTCTTAGCTTTCATTTTATCTTTCTTTATTTTTTTCCTGAAAACTGGGCATTGTGAATATTATAATGTAATAACTCTGGAAATCACATTCTTCTCCCTTCTCAGGGTTTGTTTTGTTTTTATAGATGTAGGCTGTAGCTGTTTGTTTAATGCCTTTTGTATTTTGTTAAATCTGTATTTGTTATCTGTAATCTCTAAAATATTTTGTAAAGTCTGCATTCTTTATATAAAATATTTGTTACTTTTTTAAACTGAAGAATGCTTGATGTACAATGTTATATTAGTTTCAGGTATATAATATAGTGATTTGACAATACTATACATCATGCTATGCTCACCACACTAAGTGTAGTTACCATCTGTCACCATACAACATTCCTTTACCTTGTTGTTACATAGGTTTGACAGATTTTCTTGGAGGCCAGAAGGGGGGAGGGGAGAGAGAGGGAGAGAGGGAGAGAGAATAAAAAGAAAGGAAAAACTCTTCCAGTCTTTGCAGGTTGACTCTGTGACAGTACTCCTTTAATGTTTAACCATCCCATTTCTAACTCTGCCTTAGCCTTAACTTTCTGCTTGCGCTGGGCCTAGATGTTAACTAGAGCCGAAAGCTTGGGGTCTACTCAGGTCTTTTCTGAGCATGCCTTCTGCCCTGGGCGTGTATATGGCTTCCTTTTCTGTTCCTCCTCCTCCTCCTCCTCCTCCTCCTCCTCTTCTTCCTCCTCCTCCTCCTTCTCCTCCTCCTCTTCTTCTTCTTCTCCTATTCATTCATTCATTCATTCATTCATTCTCAGGTTAGTTAACATACAGTGTAGTCTTGGTTTCAGGAGTGGAATCCAGTGATTGATCTCTTACATATGACACTCAGTGCTCATCCTGAAAAGTGCCCTCTTTAATGCCCATCATCCATCTAACCCACCCACCTCCAACCCTCATCAACCCTCAGTTTGTTCTTGGATTTAAGAGTCTCTTATGGCATGGCTTTCTAAATTCCAAAGTATATACGGGAAGCTTTTGAATAGCCTAATTTCTCAAAGAAACTCTCTTTGCAGATTTTCCTCCCAGGTTTTCCGTCCTCTGTCATACACCTCAACCAGTCCTTTACATCAGGAAATAATGGGTTATTTCATCTGCCCTACATGTTTTGGAAGAATGCCTGCTAATTTGCAACCTTGAGTGAATTATGATTTAGGTGACACAAAAACAAGCACCTTGCAGCAGTCCTGTAAGTAGTCTCCTGACAGAATCAATACAGTCCTTTGTGAATGAGAAGAGAAGTGCTCTGCTTCTTCTGGAACCAGAGATAGATTCCCACACTGGGTATGTCTGTGGCCATCTTCAGTCTTTCAATAAGCCAAACAAGGATGTGGGGCAGGGCCAGATAAAAGTTCCATTTGGCTACTACAGATTTTTTACTTCTTTACAGACTTCTGACATAGTAGATCCTGACAATTTTTGCTTCATTTGTTGGTGTATCTATGGAGAAATGGGATCTTGGTGCTATCTGCAATGCCATTGTCACTGACATCACTCTGGCTTTATAGATTTTTTAAATGTCTATATGATGGAATATAATATAAAGAACTTACAAGGTGAGAAACACACTGAAGATATTTGAAAATATATGATAGACAAAAGAGTAATATCCAGAATTCATCAATTAGTTCCAGTAAGAAAAAGGCAAACCAATAAAAAAAATTGGGCAAAGGATGTGAACATGCAATTTACAGAAAAAGAAATACAAAAGGTTAAAAGCATATAAAGTCTTAATGGATTAGAGGATAATTGAATAGTTTATAGAATATCCATAGTGTAGAATCTTCAGCTGACATTGAAAATAATGGGTACTACATATTGACAAGGGATAGCAGAAAGAAATACATACAAATGTGTTCCCATTTTTTTTTAAAAATGGAAAGTAATAGCAGTGACACCAGCATACCTCCATATGCACCTACATGTATATGAAGGTATAGAAAATGGTCTAGAAGGACATACACTGAGATGAAGGTATGGCTTACCTTTGAACCAAAGTGGTAAGACTTGACAGTTGAAAGGAGACTTCTAATTTTTTTATAAAAATAAGTAATATATTATTTGTGATAAAAAATATTATAAAAAGTTTACTGAAACTTATTAAGAGTAAAAATATGACTCACTATGCTTCCATCCAAATTATCTGTTTAAAGTGATTAATCAATGTGTATAATTACAATAAAGTAAATGTACCAATTTATGTTGCCTATATTATAAATACTCCCATATTGTTTATTATGAATAACTATTTTTACATAGCTTAAAACATATTTGTAACTAGACTGGAAGTAAATAGTAACAACCAAAATTAGATTTGAATAGTTCTCCACTGAGTGAACAAAGTAGTATATTCCTCTAACCCATGCACTTACTCTTGGACATTTGGGCATATGGCCCAATTTTCCTTTTTTTTTCTTCTCTTTTCTCTTTCTTTTCTTTTGTTTTCTTTTCTTTTTTATTTTCTTTCTTTTTCTTTTCATTTTTTTTTTCAATGTAGCATTGGGATCCAGAGAGAGTATGTCTCTTGTCTAATATTACACACTGTGGGCATGTTAGAGGACCGGGTCCAGATCTATTCATTCTCTCTTGAGTATTCTCTCATTAGTTAAATCTCAAGAGAATAGAGATTGTTGAGAGAGCAAGAATTTCTAAAGCACAGTGTAGGAGAAAAATGTAATCTTGGCTTTCACTGATAGAAAAGGATTTCTGTACACTAGCTTCATATCACTGGATTTGAGGTCCAAAATTCTGGAAGGATTCTTTGAGCACTTAGAAAAGGTAGTGAGAATAACTTAAGCTCAACATTGTCTCACTAAGAGATTTTTAACATCAAACTAAAACAAACTTCTTTTTTAGAATAACAAGAATGATAATGTGAATTCCCTTTGGCATTCCTAAGGAATAGATAGAGGAATAAAGATCACGTATAGGATAGATTAAAATATGGCTTCATCAGAAAAAGAGTTAATAAAGTAAATCTCCACAGTAAGTCAATGAGAAAAAACATTGGGAGAGGTAGGAAGAATGCATGGTTGTCTGTCACACGTACATCAACTTGGGAAGACTTCAGGAAGATTTCCTCAGAAACGAACAAGTGGGGCTAAGAAGGGAAGGAGATCAACCACAGATAAGGTATCAAGTAAAGTACTTTGGAGTACTTTGGCTTATTTTCACAGAGGATCTTTGGAGACTGTGTAGATCATACTCAGAACTTTTTCTACCTGGGCAAAAGAGCCATTCTATTTTAATTAAGCCAGCTATTCTGGTTTCATTGGTCCTTGGTTAAACCAGCTAGTGTAGTTGGGGGAGGAAGTGGGATGTGAATTTCTGGGCACTTTCTGCAACAGATACAGGTATAGACTGTTGGGAGTAAAAGCACACTCTGAATATTTTTGCAGGAATATGGTAAAGGGAGGAGGAGATATACATAGAGGATGGACAGTGTCTGTGACACCAATTCAACATTTTTGTGTCCCAGAGAGGAAAATTCTAACAGCCTTGAACACAAAGTACAATAGTCCAGAGTATGTGAGAGCATCCATGTAAACTATAAAACATAAGTCAGTCAACTAGTTGTTTTACAAAAATTCAAGAAATGTTTTAAAAATTCGCAAGATGAGAAACAAAAAGAAAACCATCTTTGTAAGAGATGTGGAATACTATGCTAAACTTATCTGGTGCCCAATAGGAAAGAACCAGCTTATATTAGATGTTCATTAAGTATTTGTTAAACTGAGCTACAGCATTATATATCTTCAATTCCTAATGATATTATTAAATAAGATACATTTGATGAAGGTAAATGCACGCTCCTTTACTTGGATTCTCCCTAGACTGAGTCGCTCAAGAATAGGACTGTTGAGGGGCGCCTGGGTGGCGCAGTCGGTTAAGCGTCCGACTTCAGCCAGGTCACGATCTCGCGGTCCGTGAGTTCGAGCCCCGCGTCGGGCTCTGACTGATGGCTCAGAGCCTGGAGCCTGTTTCTGATTCTGTGTCTCCCTCTCTCTCTGCCCCTCCCCCGTTCATGCTCTGTCTCTCTCTGTCCCAAAGAAAATAAATAAACGTTGAAAAAAAAAAAAGAATAGGACTGTTGAGAACAAGTACTCATTAACTCTAATATAGATGAGTCAGTGGTGTCTTTTGTCTGCCCCAAAGAAAATATCTATGGAATTTACTGATTGAAATATTATGGAATACACATCTCTTCACTTTTCTTATCAGATTAAACTTGTGTGCCTTTGTCTAGTTTTTGATTATGGCAATTAAAAAGGGACATAAACTAATCTATGCCCTGAGAATGGTGCTTAGATTGGCCCAAGGACCTTGATAATGGTAATCATATATCTGATATTTATGACAACCTTGATATATGACAACCTTGATTTATGACAACTATGATAAGGCAGTTATTTAGGAAATATATTGAAGGTAATAAGACACCACCTTTGTTCCTACAGTCTAGTCTTAACACCTTTTTGCACAACCTCCCTTTGACTTCCACTTTATACACCTGTAACATTCAAATCCCATACCATGGCTACAAGAGCCTGCAGTATCCCTCCCGTGACTTCTCTCTGACCTCATGGCCTTTCCCACTCTTTTTTCCTTACCTTACCAGCCACATAGGGCTTCTAGAAATTCCTTAAGCACCTCCAGTATTTTCTAGCCTCAGGACCATCACATTCTTCCTTTTGCTTGGGATGTTCTTGCCCCAGTTATCAAGAGCTTGTTCCCCTCCTTTCCTTCAGGTATCTGTGTGAAAGTCACCTTATCAGAAAGGCCTTCCCTGATCACCATATATAAAATTCCAACATCCTCCTGCATTGACAAGCATACTTTCTAAACGCATCCCACTTTATTACTTTTATTACCATCTGACATACTATATGTTTATTGTTGTCTGTTTATACCTTTCACTAAAATATAAACTAAAAAATTTTTTTAAGTTTATTTATTTGAGAGAGGAAGAGAGAGTGAGCAGAGGAGAAGCAGAGAGAGAGAGAGAGAGAAAGAATCCCAAACAGGTTCTGTGCTCTCAGTATGGAGCCCAATGGAGGGCTTGACCCCATGAACCATGAGATAATAACCTGAGCTGAAATCAAGAGTCAAGAGATGCTTGACCTACTGAGCCACCCAGGTGCCCCCTAAGATATAAGATTCTTCAGGACAGGGATTTTATCTGTATTGTTAACTATGGTATTACCAGAATCTGTAAAAGTCACTGGTATACAGTAGAAAAATTACTCAGTAAATGCTTTTGGATAGCTGCATGATTCGGTAATGCTACATATGAATACGGCATGCACTCTCTAGAAAATCAGTGATTAGTAGAGTATACCTTCATGAACAAACACAGTATAAAACATGGTATAATAGCTGAAGTGTTACAGAGAGAGGAAATGATGCAGGGTAGAGGGAAGCAGGGAAAGATTTACTTTGAAGGCAAGTTTTCAAGAGTCACTATTCCTTTTCTTTTAGTTGGTAGAAGTGCCAAGGGGGTAATAAGTCAATGTGAGAAAAAGCCACTCAAAGCATAGAGAATGGCATATGCAAAGTCCCTAGCATATGAAACAGCTTGCAGATAGTTCAGTATGACTGGGGTGAGTTATGGAAAGTGATAGAAAAGGCTGGCACTGACTAGATTATAAAGTCTTTGATTGTAGTGCTTATAAGTTTAGATCCATTCTATCCTGAAGGCAGCAGAGAGTTCCAAAGGAATCTTAAGCAAGAGAGTGATGTGTTCAGAATTCTCTGTTATAAAGAGGAGCATAAAATATATTGGGTTTATCATTTGGAAATATGGGTGGCTAGCATTGCAGTTAGACAAGATAGACCAAACATTTTTAGAGAACAAATTTGGATGAAAATGTTAAATGAGGTGTTGAACTCTGATCTTGTGAGTTTGAGGTACTTTTAAACCATTAGTGAAGTCTGAATAAGAGACAATCAGAAATACTTGTGTAACAGTGTGAAGGAGCTCAGGGTGATAGAGGTGAGTGAGATGACTCAGAAAGAAGACCTAGAGTGAGAAATTAGAGCAGAGGACCAAAATACTGAAGACACTGAGTATGTTTTACCCAGGGAAGACAAGAATCAGAAAGATTCATGATCATCTGGTACTTGCTATCGTATGAAAAGGGGATTTCACTGATTTCTTAAGTCCTCAGTAGGTGAGCTAGGAATAATAAAAAGACTTTGATACAATCTATACATTATTCATTTACATATTCTCTATAAAAATAATCCCAAACTATGCTAAGAGAAGTAAGTCAGTCAGAGAAAGAAAAATACCATATGATTTCACTCATATGTGAAATTTAAGAAACAAAACAGATAGGGCCACCTAGGTAGGTGGCTTCGTTTGTTAAGCACCTGACTCTTGACTAAGAATCTGATTGATTCTGGCTAAGGTCATGATCTCATGCTTCATGAGATGCAGCCCCACATAGGCCTCTGCACTGCAGCCCAGAGCCTGCTTGGGATTCTCTCTCTCGCCCTCTCTCTGCCCCTCCCTGCTCACTTGGTCTTTCTTTCTCTCTCTCTCAAAATGAATAAACATTTATTTGAAGAAGAAACAAAACAGATGGATATATAGGAAAGGGGAAAAAAAGAAAGGGAAACAAACCATAAGTGATCCCTAACTATAGTAAACAAACTGAGGATTGATGGAAGGAAGGTGGGAGGGGAGATGGGCTAAATGGGTGATGGGCATTAAGGAGGGCACTTGTTATGATGAGCACTGGGTACTGTATGTAAGTGATGAATCACTAAATTCTACACCTGAAACCAATATTCCACTATATGTTAACTAACTAGAATTTAAATAAAAATTTGAAACAACAACAACAAGAAAAACAAAATTCCAAACTAAATAGCCTAAAAAACCAGTAAACATTTGTTATCTCAGTTTCTGTGAGTCAGGGAGTCAGGAGTGGCTTAGCTGGGTGGTTCTGGCTTGGGATCTTTCAAGACGCTGTAGTTGTTGACAAGGCTGTAGTTTTTTAGGGTTTGACTAAGGCTGAATGACCTACTACCAAAGTGGCCACTTCACATGGCTTCCAGGTGGCTGGTGATTGTTGGCAGGAGACTTAGTTGTTTGTTCACATGTGCCTTTCCCCCCACATGTGGATCTCCCTGCAAGGCTTTTTGAGTGTCCTCAGGCTATGGAAGCTGGCTTCTCTAAATAGTGATCCATGAGATAGCAAGTTGGAACAATTATATCTCTTAGGAGTCAGTCTTGGAAGTCACACACCGTCACTTCCACAATGTCCCAGCATTCATAGAGGTAGGGCCTCTTTCATGTCAGGAGGCACAGACTACCGGGCAAGAAGAGAAATCTGAGGAGGTGAGCATTATTGGGTGCCACGTTGGAGGTCAGCCACCAAACAGAACTGACTGATGACAGAATAAGCTGCTTCATGAGATGATAAGTTTCTGGTCACTGGAGGTACACAAACAAAGCTTGGGCTGGAATTGTGCAAATGAAGAGGAAGTTATAGAACATCTGATAATTAGACAAGCGTCTCCTTTCTATCACTGTTCTATGAGTATTTAAAGTGACTTGGAAAAAAAGAAGAGAGAAAGAGATTGAGTTGAAAACACCAAAACAGTTTTCATTTTATAGTAAAAATATTTGATAAGTTATTTGAGGGTTGCATTTATTAAGTGAGCCTGGAGGTGAGGGCAGACCAGAGAGATCCCCCAAGATGACATGATTGGCAGTATACCCTGGAGAAGGAAGCAAGAACTTAAACACTGAGAATTGTTTAATTAGCCTAACTCCATTCAAGACCTCTCAGCCTAATTTTCATTGTTTGTATTACATACCATAACATCTTTCAGTATTAGCCCATCTTTTTGCAGCATCAAGCCCCAAGACTCTGAAACAGTGTTTTAGATAGCCAACTAGGCATTTCATTCTCTAAAGAAACCAATTATATATGAAATTAATAATTAAAAATTATAAATAGAAAGAACAAGAAAACATGCATACTCCATGTCCTGCAGGTAGATTTTTGCATGGTGTGGAGGGAATTAGGTGCAAAAAAATCCATTTATGTTAATGGGCAATGGGCATTGCATGTCTAATTTCTCATGCACCACACTGCCGATTTCCCCCCTGTGTCTTTGTCAGTACATGGGACCAATGGAGGGGGGGAAGAAAAGTGAATGATTTATTTGATGGTCTGTCAATCATAATGGCAACCAGAGAAATTCCAAAGCTGTTTTTAACCTCTATAGAAAGAGTTAGTTAGACCATATGCTTTTTCCTTCCTGCCAGATGCTGTCATTCATCAATTTCCTATTAAGAAAATGGGATTCTGCAAAAACCACTGAGGTTTTTTTTCTCATTTGTAACAGATATTCCACAAAGTCAGATTGCAAACGTATTCTGCAGCTTCTACAAGATAACTTTTGATGCCTGATAATCTCCATATTTATTTTGACTGACCTATAATGATGTTTCTTATGTGTGGTCAGTCCATCACCCAAAAATAGTATTTTAAATTACCTTTATCCTGAGTTGAAGCCTAGAGGTTAAATAGATTTGTTTGTGATTATCCAGCCCATAAAAAAAGGTGGAAATTAAATGACCATTTAAAAATATCAGTAACCCAATAAAACGCCCTTTAGAGAGTAAAGAGAGATAATAAAATGTTTGAGAATTAAAGTAAACAGCATGAGCCAAACGTTGATTACCCAAAGATGTCAAAGAAAGTGGGAACATTAAAAACCCTATATTGTATTCTCCCCCCTCCACCAAATAGAAGATTGCTTTGTTTAGAGCAAAAGAAATACTTAATTTCTTAATCCTGGGTGGACTTGTTTGTTTGTTTGTTTGCTTGCTTGCTTGTTTTCAAAGATGAAGTCACCTAGGATACCTCGGGACTCCTTTTCTTAGGGACAATAAAATTCTTTCATCCTATACATAGTAACAGTATATCTTCAGGCTTCAGCACATCACTCTAACGGCAATCATATTTTGGTTTTTAAATTTGAATGTTCTAGGTAGTTGGAATATATTGACACTTGCCATCATTTCTAACACAGATATTCTTGAAGTATTCTTATACTAACACAGGTGGCTTCAAATGTTTGCTTGTCATGCTGAATTCACTTAGCAAACCAACATGGAAGTTTAGGGAAAAAGAATATCGTTGCATAACTTTGAATCTGCACCATTTTGCGTTGCCTTATTAATAGGAACTGACTCTTTGACAAACCCTGCAAATAGCTTATAGAATAGAGGAATGCTCTGAAATTCAAGGCGAATTTCTTTCAATAGTTAAGCACTGATCAAAATTCTGAATTTTCTCTGGCTGCCAGCCAGCAAGAAACATGCAGGGTCTGCTTATTGTTTAAGATTTTGGTAGAAAGCCACTCAGAAAAAGAAAAAAAAAAAATCTATAACTTTACAGCTGTCACACGTTGTTGTATCCACTCCAGCCTAATATTCTCGTCTATTTTTTTAAAGGTCACAAATGAGCTATAATATAGTTTTTAACATTTTAATTTTCCCTCTTCTTCCCCTGCTGTTTTTTTTTTTTCCCTGCTGGGACAGCTCCACTCATGAAGGTCAGGGGAATGATAATGCTGAGGTAGCTCTGCCTTTTTATTCATAGACCAGGTAGAGAGTGCATATGGCCATAAACGTGTACCTCCATCACACTGCATTGCTATTGACCCCTGCCCTGAGCTGGAGATTGTACCTTCTCAGGGTATAACAAATGATTCATTCTGCAGGTAGGCAGAGGCCTGGAACTTGCTTAGCCAGACACTGCCAATTTTCCTGAATGATCTCTTGTGATTAGTTTTCTCATATGAATAGAACTATTTGTGAGTACACCACTGAACTCTGTTTATTTAGGAATATGTCTTTGACAAGAACAGCTGTCCTGGAGTTGAGATGATTAGTACTTTATCTGCTAATGCAAGTTCCCATTCAGCTGTTGGCTAACAACACTTTTTTATCCTGGGAAAACATTGCTGTCACTTTTGGCACCATAACAATTTTTGGTGTTTGATCAAGTTGAGCTATTAAGAGAATAATCCTTATTTAAGGTTATTGTGGCTTGGCCTCGAACTGCCAACTAAGGTTCCAGTTCTGGAAAGGTGACCTAGAAGAATGAGCCATTTTTAAACATGTAAGTAATAGCCATGTTCCCTCTTTATTATCCACTCTCACTTGGGTACATGATTAAAAGAAGGATAGTAGTGAGCACCAAGAGAGAGGACACCCTGATTCTTACCTTGACTTGAGGAGAAAGGTCATTGACAGGACTGTGGTAGGGGGAGGATAGGTGGAGCTGAGGCCCACAGCCAGAGAGTTACTTAACCTGGAGCTAACATTCTTTAAAACGAATTGAGAAGTATGATGCTATTTTCAAATGCAACAGTACAAATACACAGTCTGTTAAATAAAATATTAAAAAGCAAGCACTTTTAAAAATTATTATTTTTTATTTTTTGAATTTTAATATACTTGAGTGCCTTAAAAGATCTTGAACGTCAAATCTCTGAATAAGTACATCTCTCTCTTCTCTTACTCAGTGTACTCCATCTACAATCTCTCTCAAAGGAGGTCCACATCTTTAGAAAACCTCAGCTCAGAATTCTACATTCCAGTCCCCATCCATTATGTTTTTACTTTTTCCTTCTCCCAATAGTTAATAAGTCAGCAATCTTTTAAATTTTTTTTTAATTAAAAATACATTGATTCCAGGTGCCTGGGTGACTCAGTCAGTTGGGCATCTGACTTCAGCTCAGGTCATGATCTCATGCCTTGTGGGCCCTGTGTTGGGCTCTGTGCTGTCAGCTGGGAGCCTGGATCCTGATTTGGATTCTGTGTCTCCCTCTCAACCTGCCCCTCCCCCACTCATGCTATGTCTCTCCCTCTCTCTCTCTCAAAAATGAATAAACATTAAAAAATAAAATAAAATAAATACATTGAATCTACCTGAATTTAACCCCTTTATTTGCATTCTGTTACAGCATCCAAGCCCCTATAGCCTCACAACTGAAGCATCTTTAGCTAAGGACTCATTTTTCTTGGGAGCATCCATGCCCATCCTTCTTTCTCCTGCTCTGTATTGGTCCTTGAGCTGCCATACAGATTATCACAACTGTGTTGCTTAAAACCACAGAAATGTATTCTCTTATAATTCTGGAGTTTGGAAGTTTGAAATTAGTGTCAGCAGGGCCACATTCCCTCTGAGGGCTCTGAGGAAGAACCCTTCATTGCCTATGTGTTTCTTCTGGTGCCTCCCAGCATTTCTTGTTGTTCCTTGGTTTGTACATGCATCACTCCAGTCTCTGCCTCCATCTTCACGTTTTCTTTGTGTCTTTGCCTCTTCTGTGTCTCTGTGTTTCCCTGTGTGTCTTCTTAGACATCAGTCATTGGATTCAGGGTCTCCCCTAATCCAGTATGACCTAATCTTATCTAAGTAATTATCTCTTTAAAGATATTATTTTCTAATCAGGTCACATTCTGAGGTTCTGAGTAGATTTGAATTCTAGAAAAGCACTTCAACTTACTATTTCATCCCACCATTTTTTTCTCCAAGTGGCCAGCTGGTATCACTAGCATTAATGAGGAAAACAGCAGGAGCAGTGGTCTATTTTTTCAATTAAAGGTATATGATGACATGATAGTTGTGGAGACCATAGCAAAAGCGTGTAGAATAAACATTGTGAAAATAAGACTCAGAGACACAGAGACAAAGTGGTCTCTTCCTGCATTCTTTGTAGAGGCTCCTATATATCCCAGATAAAAAGTGACTTCATACTTGACCCCAACATAGAAATTGGCCTCATTGTGACCCAGGGCACAGGAAAATATGCCAACTAGGGACTGGAAACTGCTGTTAAAATATGACATATGTTGTAGCATCAGTGGTTATCGAAAATAATATTTTAGGTTAAAACAAAAATGACTTTAAAAATTTTTTTTAAATGTTTATTCATTTTTGAGAGACAGAGAGAGAGCATGAGCGGGGAAGGGACAGAGAGAGAGGGTGACACAGATTCTGAAGCAGGCTTCAGGCTCTGAGCTGTCAGCACAAGACCCTGACACAGGGCTCAAACTCACGAATTGCGAGATCATGACCTGAGCCGAAGTCAGATGCTCAACTGACTGAGTCACCCAGGCGCCCTAAAAATGACTACTTTTTAAGTACTTAATTTTAATTTTTAATGACTAGGGCTACAAAATTTTTAATTACCCAGAATGCCCATTCACTGCCTTCTGACATGAGGATGCTTTTATTGGAGAAGTCTGTATCTATTCTGTGTGACCACAATCAAATTAATCTCAACATGCTTGCCATGTAGTAAAACTCCAATAAAGATTTGTTAGATTAATAAACCACTCTAAGAAATTGCTCTGATTCTGCCAGTTCTAAACCAAGAAACTATTCCAGAGCTTTTCATTTCTTGCAGAGGCCAATTCTGACATCCAAATCTCTTTGCAAACTCATCTCCTATCATTTCCCCTGAGTTCTTTAACCATTATTTCACTGCCCAAACCAAACAGGAATGAGATGCTTCCGTTTGCAAGAAATCCTTTCTACTCAGGATTTGAACACACTGCATTGTAGAATCTGATTGTAGAAGTTCCTTAGAGAACTACCTGGTAAGAGTGATTTTATGGTCTACTGTTTGGTCTAGAATTTAGTAATTCCCCCACTGCAAGCTCATCCTATAAACACGGTAGATTGTACACAGTGATCGTATAAATAATTCTCTGACACCTTTCTTCCTTTTGTTCTTCTTCCTTCTCTTCTCCTTCATATTCTCTTCTTTTGTATTCTCCGTCTTGCTTTTGCTTCTTCGAAGATACAAGTCCATAGATCCTCTGGCCAGTTAATCTGTCTTATTTAATAGCTTCTTACTGGGGCGCCTGGGTGGCTCTGTCGGTTAAGCGTCCAACTCCAGCTCAGGTCACGATCTTGCGGTCCTGAGTTCGAGCCCTGCGTCGGGCCCTGGGCTGATGGCTCAGAGCCTGGAGGCTGCTTCCGATTCTGTGTCTCCCTCTGTCTCTGCCCCTCCCCGTTCATGCTTTGTCTCTCTCTGTCTCAAAAATAAATAAACGTTAAAAAAATTATAAAAAAAAAATAGCTTCTTAGGCTGTTGGGTTAGTATCTTAGCTTGAATATTCCTAATTCCTGACATGAGTTCACTCTGCTAACTCCTTCTTCCTCTTATCTAAATACAATCCAGTAAGCATTAGCTGAATGCTTCATCTCCTCATCCTTTTATCTGTTATGGTAGAATCTGGGTCAATATAAACCAGAGGAGTGCAAATGCAATGGCTCTAACAATACAGAAGTTACATTTATCACTCCTATAGCAATCTGGAGGTAGGTGGATAATTCAGTAAGTTGTGGTTCTGTAAGATCATTCATTCAGGTATCCTCCTGGTATCCTCCCATCTGACTGTTATACAACCTTCTAGAGGTGTTGTCTTTATGCTTGGTCAAACTAGCTAATCAGCTCTATGACCACAGTCCAGCCTTTTGGATTGAGAAAGAGAGGATGTAGAAGACAAACAACATCCTTTAAAAGTCATACACATCTCAGTGACCAAAATATAGTCACATTTTTAGGTTGACTTATTAACCAATAAATGGAGATAAGGTCTCTAACTGGGACTGTCTCTAACTGGGAGTTTTATTTCTGAACAGAACAGAGAGAGATTGGATCCAGGGAGCAGTTAATAGTGCCTGCGTGTCCCCTATCCACCTTGACGATCCTAATCTGGTCTTAACTCCATTAAGAGTTCTCCTTGATAATTTCAGTAATAGTTTATATCCTTCATTTGGCACTTACTGTGCTATGCATTTAATTACCAATTAAAATATGTATCCTAATTCTTAACTCTAAATGAAGTCTTAAAAACATACTTCATAGCGAGTAGCATACAGTAGGCACTCAATGAATACTTCCTGGCTCAAACAATGTGTTGGAATAAAGTTGGCATATTATGCAGCCTCAATTGCTTTTTATGATACTTACCCCAATGTGTTTCAAACTTGAGCTTCTTCATTAATATTCAAGAGAGAGAACTATTATCTTAAAGCAAACTAAACTTTGCTGGCTTCAAAGAAGAGATAATAAACTATGGAACCCACTAAGGGCGAGTGTCTTTGAAGTGAGTATATAGGAAAGGGGAATTAATCACCAGCATTAACTGTTTCTTGGAGGCTTAAAGAAAGCACTGCACTTGCAGGAAAGAATTATTCACTTAGGAGAATTATAGAGAGATTGGTTAAGAGAACCGTAGAGGTCAATGGCTTGTGCAGCCAGCTCTGGGTACTGAGGTCTAAAAGGGTGTGACCCAGAAGACCTACAGGCTAGGAAATTGAAGGACCACTGCACAGGAAATGAAGAATATGAATCTAGAGGTTATAAGCCTTCATCAGTGTAAATGATGAGAGTTAGGTCATATGGTAAGAGGTGCTTTTTCTCAGACTCAATTCATTTCTTTCTCTATACACATAAGACTTTTCAGAGTCAGCTTTATTGAACTTTCTCTGTTGTGCTGGAGGTACATGTGCAGCACCCTGCATTCTCGTTGTCATAATGGACAATGTATCTGAAGAACAAATATGTCTGCTGAGGTAAAAGATCAGGCTACTCTTTGTCTCTGATCAAGAAAAACTTCTGTGAGAGGAGAATAGATAAGAAAAGCAAATCCTGTGCAATGGAAATTGTTTTAGTTTGACTTATTAACCAATAAATGGAGATAATGTTCTAATAGTACTGTTAACTTCTTTCACCCGATATATGCAAACACTATCACAATGGCCACACTCTTTCTGCGGTTTGATGGAATACTCAGCACACAAGGGAAGCCAGGAAGCAGAAATGGCTCTCTCCTGTTCCACTCTGGGAGGCAGTATAGTATGTAAGAATGGGGGTTCTGGAGTCAGACTAATGAGGCTGTGATCTCAACCTCCACACTTGATGTAGAAATTTGAGCAAATCCTGGTATCACTTGAAGTCTCAATTTCCTCTCTTATAAAGCAAGAGAATAACAATATCTATTTTCAAAGTGTTGCCCCCAAACAGGTTATCACCATCTCATGGAAATCCATGCTTTTTGTGCCCTGTGCTATACCCTGTTTTCATTTTTTGCAGCCCTCCTTGCCCCGTCTAGCACTGGTCCCTACTGAATAGCCAGGTGATCTTTTGAAATGGTAAATAATGTTACTCGTTTACACAGGACTTTCTAATGATTTCCCATTTACTCAGAATAAACTAAATCCCCATCCAAGTCTGTAAGACTATGGATGATTTGGCTCTGTCCCCTCTGTGACCCTGCTCCAACTGTACTGGATTTCTTTCTATTTTCTAACATGTGACACGTATTTTCCCCACATGTGTTTGTGCCCAAATCCCTCTTTTTTCTCTTCTTCCTGTGGCTGGCTCCTTAAAACTTTCATACTTGAGCTCAGATGCCACCACGGCTTTCTCAGACCACCCATCTAAAGAGTTCCCTCCCATTTACTGTCTGGCACGTGACCTTGTTTAGTTTTTCCCAGAGCATAGATCACTGATTTAAATTATCTGGCTCATTCATTTGTTTGTTTATTTTCTGTCTCTCCCAAATGGAAGGTAAGCAAAAACCTTCTCTGCCTGTTCAGTCCTGTTTCCTGGATACTTAGAGGAGTACCTGGAACATACTAGGCTCTTGCTTAATAAATATTTGTTCAGTTAAGGAATAAGCGAATGAAGGAATTGACATCTCATAAATGTATATTACAAATTAATTGAAATAGTGTGCAGAAAGCATTTATTTTGGTGTTGGATACACAGCACGTGCTCAAGAAATGCTAGTGATTGTTATTATCATGAACCATCAGTATTGTACAACCTACCTAGCTCCCACCTGTGGGCACTTCTCATCCTCCTGACCAAATCCTCTCCTTGACTCTAAGGATTCACGAAGTGAAACCTAGTTTACAGAGTCCTGGTTTGTGGGAATTAAGTAGCAGTTATAGTCACTCATGCTTATTAAATCAGGCATGTGGTTGTAGGGAGTATATCTATGGAAATAACAGCTATTGGGGGTGAAGCACTGGTGTGAAGTAGGAATAGATAAAAGCTTTGGAGGAACTCAGACGTAGGTTCTAATCCTTGCTCTCTTGCCACTGACATTTTCTATTTGTGTGGGCTCTGGAAATGTACTTAACTTCCCCAGTCTTATAATGTTCCCTCTTAAGCTTGTTTTAAAGGGTTAAACTAAGGGGCACCTGAGTTGAGCATCTGACTTTGAACTCAGGTCATAATCTCACGCAAGCCCCGCGTTGGGCTCTGTGCCAACAGCTCAGAGCCTGGAGCCTGATTTGCATTCTGTGTCTCTCTCTGCCCATTCCCAACTTGTGTGTATGAGTGCACGTGCTCTCTCTCTGAAAAATAAACATTTAAAAACAATTTAAAAAATAAAGTTAAGTTAAACGAGCTTTTACATATATAGTGTCAGTGGTCACAGTAGGAGCTCAATATCTAGGTTATTAATAACATTGAATAATAATGGTCATGTGTTTAACCAAACTTCTGAACTTCCAAGATACTGTTCCAAGTAACTTTCTAATTGCAAACAGCTTTGAGGTCCCTTTCCATAGAGTAAGTGCTACGGGAAAGTAAAGTGTAAGGTAAAGGTAGAAAGATAATGCTCACTTTCGACAATCTCACTTACTGTGAGGCTAAACCAGCTGGTAAAGAATGAGTTTCCTCTGGAATCAGAGAGTTGATGCAAACCAGCATGAAGGTCAAACAGGTTTCTAAATCAGAGAAGTACAGACATTGCCATTTTCACTTCAGAGAACTGTACCCCTGACTGTGTGGGGAAGACAGTAATTGGAAAAGTGCATAAAATGAAATAATCACCTCTTTAGGTCTCCTTTGTGCACAATTTACTCCAGGCCTAGTTTTGACTATGTGATGTAGAATGTGCTGAATGGGAATTAGAAGCTAAGATTCCCCCTAGACCATGTTATAGGGGGTGTGAACTGATTTTGAACAGTATTTTTGGCTATGCTGATGACACCTGAGAATATTTTAAGACCAGGTCTGTATTGAGGGAGTGTAATGCCCGAAGTTCCAAAACCTCCCACAAAAGTCCACCAGAGTCGTAAGTCAAAGCCAAGCGGCAAGGGTCGTTTATTGCAGGTTCGAACCTGGTCCCCTGCGCACTCGTCGCCGGTGACGCAAGAGGCCTCGATCAGGGTTGGTACGGCGTTTTTATAGACAGAGACAAACAGCGCAGGGGAGGTTTCAAATTATGAGGGGCCTGATTGATTGATTTTAAAGTAAGGACATTTGTTGCTCTCTGATTGGGCGTCCTTTGTCTGTCCTTTGGCGGGAAGGCTTTGTCTGTTACTTGTGGCGGGAGGAAAAAAGGGGGAAGGGGGAAGAGGGTAGGGTAGGTGAGAAATGTGCTTAAGCAAGCAGGTTTACAGAAGCGAGATATGCCGGTTAATTTATGTACAATTACTCATTCCGTTACTTATCAGACTACATTCCATTACCTACATTTAGGAAGGTTTACAACCTATTTTACTACACAGCGGGTTACATTCAGGAAAGGCTCCACAATGCTCATAGCAAACAGCAAGCAAAACAGACTTCTCAGCAATTGTATTTCTTATCAAAGATCCATAATAAGCAGAAAAGAGAACCTAGCTTTAAACTAAGGCAGGGCTGTCATTTGGATTGTTCCTTTCAGGAGCTGAGGTGCAAAATTCAGACCAGTATTTGACACAATTGAGGATAAAAAATATCAACCCTACTCTTGAGGAGGATAGTTTGAAACTTTTAAACACACTTTTAAGGACCCATAAGGAACATTTAGAGCCCATCTACACAATGGGAAGAATGATCATTCATGCCATGTTTATGATGATTTACCATGGGCCAGGATAAAATGAGTAAGATAGGGAGAATGCAGTCAGCTAGTGATGATGGTGATAGGGAGAAGAGAGTTAAAAGTTAAACAGAAGTTTCGATAAAAAAATAAAATAATAAAATTTTTAAAAAGTAGAAAGCAGATGTTGTGTAAGTATCTATTATGATGATTCACAACATTCATTGAACAGATAGATATTTGAGTGCCTTCTTTTACTCAGGCTACAGTGGTGTGACATACATCCCATCTGGAAACAGATGGATTAACAATTAATTATGTCATGGAAATTGTGTTTAGAAATTTCCAAGACAGGAGGGAAAAGTAGGTGTGCTAGTCACACAGCATTCAACTGCTTACCCCTCCTGTTAGTAAGGACAATAGACGCATCCAAATAAAGAGCATAGTTCTTTAGGCAGAGGAAAAGAATGACTGATGAACTGGCTCAGACAGGAAAAACCTACCTCCTACGTACTCCCTCTAGCCTTCCTATTTTGCATAAGAAAGGCAGACTCTGCCCCAAGGCAGAATTTTTTCTCTTGATGCCAAAAATTGATAAGCTTTTTTTTCTTCTTTTCTCATATAAATTCATGGTTAACACAATTAGGCACATTTATATTGTTTTTAAAGATTTTTGAAAGATGTTCAGTATCACCTACATATCTAAGTATTCTCCAGCTATTCAATTTTAAATTTATCCTTTTTTTTTTTTTCCCACTGAATCTTTTCTTAGATAGGCAATTAAGGAATGGTTCAGAAGTGGCATTTGAAACCCACTGTACCTTTTTCAAAATGGAATTCATCATTCCCTCAGCTAATGTGTGTAAGACATTTCAGTTTTAGAAAATGGCCTTGCTGGTTATACATGACACCAAGAGCAGACCAAAGCTGAAATCTTGAAAGGTAGCACACCATGTTATCAAATGCTCTTTTCCCTTCTGGGTAGTATTACTTACATTGTGCAAATGTGTTATGCAAAATAATCTTAAAACTGATTCTGTATCTTCGCCTCAGGTTCATACAATATTCATTGAAAGCTTTACAAAAAAAAGAAATTAATTTAGTATAAAAATCAAGCATTTTAAAATGCCCATGTATATCAATGCAACACCATTCCAAATGGAAGCTCAGAAAAAGGAAGAAGCAGCTCAAATCAGAATTTCATACATCTTATTTAATTACCTGTGTGTATATGTCTATATTTATGTGTCTAGCACAATAAAACCACATGAAGATCCGGCGTGAGAAATCCTGACTCTTCCTAGTTTCAGAACCTTGGACAAATCACTGTGCATCATCCAAGTTCATTTCCCTCTGTCATTTAAATGGTGCTGCTAATACTGATGCCAGATATTTTATAAGGTTGTTTTAAATATGAAATCAAATTGTATTGAAAATTAAACCTGTTTTACAAACTGAGAAAGTGCTATGTAAATCTAACTCACCTAAATTATCATGAGTCTACTTCTCTGATCGGAGGACAGAGGTTTGGAAACTGATAAACATTTATGTTTATACACTTAAAGGCAAGAGCAAGTGATGGAAAAATTTGGCCTCTCTGTATACATAGAGTAGACTATTTGTTATTTGGCTCAGTCAGAGAAATAAGTTAATATTTTCATTTGCACACAGTAATGTATATTTTCTAATGTTTTGGTAGTTTTAGTTTTTCTTCTATAATTTATTAGATATATAGTAGGTGCCTGAATCTTCCACAATTTTAATATTTGAGATTTGTAAGCTTAATATTTCCAATGTTGCAATTATATGGGTTGAAAAGGATTACATGATTGTGAATCACCTTATGTAAGCAAATTTTTAGATGAATTTTCGTTGTGTATTTTATCTTTTAATCCTGAGATACAAAATTACATCAGATGCCTCATCTTTTGGAAAGAGTTTTTTTTATTATTAATCCGTCATGCAAATCATAAAATAATCTTTTTTTTTTCATTTTCCACTAAAGCTGCTTTGCTCGTTGACTTTTGTGCTTTACAAGTTAGTTTCTATACAATTTATTTTTGTCAGTTAGGGAATTCACATTCTTTGTCCAGGATACATTGAGCCATCATTCCACTGGGAAGTCTTGCAGGTTCTGTCAATCCTTTCTCTCCTGACCTGATTACATGCTAATGGATTATTCTGACTTTTGGCAATTAGACATATTTTGGTCTGAAAGCAAATTTGTCACTAAATAAGTAAATATTACTTATAAGCCCCCATTAACTTACATAAAAATGTTTTGTGGCAGCCAATAACTTTGCTAACACAAGTGTTCCACAATAGGGGCCTTGTTTCTCACTTGTATTTTAAGAGCAGAATAAAGCAGATTTAATTTCCACAATGAAGATGGAGGAAACTTATCTGGGGAAAATTAAATATTTTGGATTTTTCATAAGACTGCCAGAATCTAAGTTAAAAATTTATTCATTCATATAATTTGTTTTCTTGAAGACCACACTTTTGCCTTTGTTTATTTGTGTCATTAATTGATACTTATATGCACATGATTCAACAGTTGTACCATTCACTGGCAAAAGGAAATGCAGTAATCCTTATGCCCCAGGTAGCGAAGTACCTAATTGAAATGCACTACAAGAAAAAGTCAAGTTTATTACCCTTGCTACAACTTGCAGTGTGACATTTTGCTTTATAGCATTTGGAATCTTTCACCTCCCAAGAACAATGAACTTCAAAAACATAATACAAGTGGGAAAATTGCCTTAAAATGTAATTTTAAAAATGATTCTTTGAAAATACTGTTAAATGAGAAAGTTTGGTGAAAAGATGAAACTAATATTTCATTCATCTTCTATTGATTTATATTTAAACCCAATGTAAAGTTCAGATGTTTAGGGAAAAGAGACAAAAAAAAAAAAAAGGTGATTGAATAAAATAAGTCAGGATGATTCCTCAAAGTTCAATTCCGATATTGTCATTTAAGAGTCTTTGGTATATGGCTTAGAGTTTTTGTTGTTGTTTCTTTGGGTAATACATCTTTTCAAGGAAAATGGCACAATTATTAAATCTGTAAATTCTTTGAGGAATTCCATTTTCATTTAATATGGGATAATTTACCCATATTCAATACAAAAAATAAATAAATTTCATCATAAAGCAGTGGTAACCTAATTGAGCATATGAGCAGGAGTAATCTTAAATGTTAGGGTGTGGCTTGCCGATGGGGCTTTCGTAATATGGTGATTATAACAGGTAATAGTTCTTAACTGTGCCAGGCACTAAGGACTTTCCACATATTAAGTCATTTCATCCTCACATCAATATTAGGAGACAAATATATATATCATCTTCATTTTATATGTAAAGAAATTAAGGTTTGCACTGGGACTGTGATCTACATTTTAGTACAGACTTCTTCCCATTAGACTCCATCAGTTCAGTCTCCAAAGAAGCTTATAACAAACCATCTCAAACAAATATATAATCTAAGTGAAAGCAGCCATGTTCTCTCTGCATGCATTATTTTCAAACTCAGACACTACTTGTGGCTCCCATCTACCCACTCCTCCAATTTACAATTGACTTCCTTTTCCTCCATTCCCATATTCAAAGTGTGGAGCTAACACTGAAAAAGAATTGGTGTAATGGTTTCTCATTACCAAGGCAACCTACAAGTTCATCCACAGGGTCAACTTCTATGTGTCTTTTTTTTTTTTTTTTTATAATAACCAGTAAGAATTTTAGTTTTTTTTTTTCTTTCTTCTGAGAACAAAAGAGAAATCAAAATTCTGAAACTCACCTCTAACACCATAATAAAGATTGACCTGAACTGTGGCATTCGGTTAGAGTTCTAAGGAGCACAGGGATTAAGAGAGTGCTACCCCACAACTCCAAACCACTGACAATTTTTTTATAAATTGATTATGTAAAAACAAAACAAATGTTCAGGGAATCTGTCAGATTACTTCAAACAACATTCATAGCTTCCTGCCTTGTCCCACTATTTTATTTTTGTATGTGAAATTGAAAAATAAACTGAATTCCAAAAACGCCTAAGGGTCAAAGATTGAAAATGCAACTGATTCAGAGAGGCCACCCCCTCCATCTCTGCTGTTTAAGGAAGTTGCTAATGGTGCTGCTACTTGGGAGGAAGAGCTACCTAAAAGTTTCATGACATGAAAGACCAAAGATATGTTCTAAATATATCAAGAAATCAAGACTGAATAATCTCACCATTCTATTGTTTATAATTTCAAAAATATAAACTGTAAGTTATTAACAAGTCCATAAAGTGGCTTATCAATTGCAGGAAAATGGTATGAAAGTAGAATTTGAATTTGACTCTTATGCTTATACCCAGGGGACAAAATTGCCTGGGGCTATCTGATAATCAAAGGGATCCTTCACTTCCATAAAGATTGGGAATATCAAGCTCTATACCTGTGAAGTAAATAATACTATTTATATATCCCCAATCCAGCATTTTAACTGTTCTTCGTACAAAACCCATATACGTATCTCCACAGTGCATGGGGTACATGGATACCATTTCAGGGCCAAAAGTGTTTTACCTGAGATATATTTCAAGGAGAATGTTTTACTAAGTTAAGAACTGACACACATGAATCTATGGGAATGTTAAAAGTGAGTATAAAAAACATCATCTGTAGGTTGCACTGCACTATAAGAACTTTGGTTGCCAATGCCAACGTTCCTTTCTCAGACAAGATGTACTGAAGTGGTCAACAGGGAGGTCTTAGAAAGTTAGAAGAGCTATAGAATTTTTTAACAGGACCATAAAAATCTACTCAGAGCCAGGCATACATTTCTAAAAAGAAATGGACTGTCCAAATAACGTGGCCCAACACAATCATGCTGCTTAAAGCACTAGATTTCATGTTGCAAAGAGAATCAAAATCACCCACTAAATTGAGTACCTATATGCCACTTGGCCATGCATGTTCTGCAGCAAAGGACTGGTTCTGTTTAAGAGTCTGCATTCCTAAAAGTGCATGAAATGTGGGTTAATTATTATATACCAACCACTTCCCAGGCACAGTATTAGACTGGAAGGACAGAATGTTGTGGAAGATAGCCATGGGGGACAACAAAGACATAATAATTCAGATAGTAAGTGTTACGAGGAGAACCAAATAAAGCATATTCACTGGGAATCTACTTGATGTAGAGTGATAACTTTCTGAGAGGGGGCATTTGGGCTGAGACCTGGATGACAGGATATGAGGCATGGAAAGACCTGAGGAAGAGCTTGTCAGGCAGTGATCTGCAGTAAAATATTTACAGAGAAAGCTACTTTTGTTTAAAAACTGGAGATACAGACATCCCTCTCCTTGCTACTCCCATCTTTGACCAACAAGCAAATGTGGGTGCATATTTAGGGGTAATGTGATAAGAAAGACCAGCTCCTGATTCAGCCCGGAAGGGGTTTGCTTTCTTTTGCTTTGAAAATGTGGGTTAACAATGATAATGCCCTCCTCAACTTTCTCTGGAGCGTTGCTAGGGTGACACTGTAATTCAAAGAACAGAATATCAATAAAGCCAGGATGTACAGGAATGTAAACAAGCTTAAAAAAAAAATAGTCCAAGTGTTTGTTAAATAGACCACAACGGGGCAGGTCCATTATCATTGCAGAAAGCTCTGTACTTAGTATGTCCAATTATCTAAATAGCTCAAAAACATAATCAATCCATCAGTAGTATTCAGCTTTCTAGCTCTGATATCTGATTGTGAATTCTCTGTGTTTATTCATATTTCTGCCAAATGTCGATCCAGAAATGTATTAGCATCTGCCAGTGATGAATAAACATAAGACTGGGCTCCTCCTGCAATTCTTAGGCTGGTGAACAAGGGCTAGTCCAATCCATAACTCATAGATGTTTCTTCACATCGGAGAACTGTGTTCTTTCTTTAATAAAGTCAGCATAGTCAAGGATGACTCTAACCTTGAATCCTTGGCCTTTAGCAGCAGCTCCTCTCTTTTTTCCCTCCCTCAGCCTGCTCAGAGTTATGCATTTTAAAAGACCAGCGCTGGTTGCTTTCTTGTCCATCAGTTTTGTTAACAGGCAAATACTTGTGGGATTCTAAAGATGTTGGCTCTGGAAACCTCTGGGAGCTGAGAGCATCCACAAGTTCTTGGGTAGAGGGGAGCATGAAGGTGAGGGGTGAGACCAGCAGCAACACTTAGCCACTCGGGCTTCTGATTGTGAATGTGCACAACTGTGCTGGGAGTCTTTCTTTGCTCCTGTGATGTGCACTGTGGTATGCTGAATGCTTGTTAATTAGTCCCTTCAGTACATAAGTTGTGGGATCTGATTGTTCTGGTGACAGTGCAACAAGAAGCAGACAACTGCGGGAGAGACCAATGAGTCACAGAGGATGCTGTGTGGCCATACCAATGTCATTCATTTCCTTGAGGCCCTCTGCATGGGGAGTATCAGCAAATCTTCACATATCCCCCAGCCCAAGATGTTTGCTGTGTTAAAGTGAGCCACACATCATCTTTGATCTCAGTACTATTGTTTTTGTTGTGTGTGTTCTGTGGTCCAGAGTAAAATGTAGTAGAAGAGGGACATCTGGGTGGCTTAGTCATCAGACTTTGACTCAGGTTATGATCTCATGGTTGTGGGTTTGAGCCCCGCATCAGGCTGTCTCCAGTTGGCAAGAGCCCACTTCAGATCCTGTCTCCTTCTCTCTCTGTCCCTCCCCCACTCATCTCTCTCTCCCTCTCTCTCTCTTTCAAAAATAAACATTTTTTTATTTTAAAATAATAAAATGTAGTAGAAGAGAATTGAATTAGAAGTTCCATCTATCCACCTGTTTTTTTGCCAGTCTGAGTTGGCAAAGAGACTTTCAAAATCAGTGTCAGAATTGGTGGTTATAGTGGCATTAGGAGCTCTGACTAAATGAGGTTCCTAGTTTATGTAGAAAGACCTGACATAGTTATTGTGGTCATCCAGAATATTTGAGAAAAGTGTATTCTTAGTGGCATTTCTTTGTCCATGGGTATGTGTGCATGTGTGTGTGCTGGGAAGGGAGGTTTTTGCACTTCACCAGTGTTGTTGCTTATGTATTGCACTGAGCTACCTGCTCCCAGGTATTAACAGAACATTAGAATATGAGTCATCTTAATAATTGTATCACTCTAGTCATAAGTCAGTAGTGAATGCTTACTGTTTCCTAAGCATTTTAACTCTTTATGTATCTTTTTATTTTGTTCTTCCATCTACTGGTTACTCCTTTTACAAATAATGAACCTCTTCTTCTTATCTTTTAAGGGCAGTTTAAATGTTAGGACTTCACAAAAGCCTTCCAGATCCCCAAAGATGATTGACTTTTTCTCAGAGTCCCAACAGGTTTTTTATACCACCACCAAAGCACTTTCTAAAGTTGTATGTTACTTAGAAAGAAAGCTAGTTTATAAAGAATTAGAAAATATTTTTTGACTAAATTGTTCTCCATTAGACTTTTTATATCCTCAAGTGCAGTCATTGTATCTTTTTCATCTCATGTCCTCAGAAACCTAGCTCCATATCTGAAACAGTACTTGGTAACTGTTTGCTCAATGAATGAATGAATGAATGAGTGATGGTTGTCACTTTCTAGCTGAAAACATTTCAGTTACACATTACTACCTGCTGGAAAATATTCAAATGCATTAGGCTCCTTACAATCAGAGGTTAAAGAAAAATAGGAATGTGTTAACTTGGAGTACATAATGCATTCTTTACATTTTCACCTGTTTGCAGAGCTCTTTCTTCTGAAAATGATAAAGTCTGCTCTTTCTCTAAGCCCCAGCACAAGGGTGCCCTCTGTGTACCCTTATTAAATTCCTGGAGGCAGAAGTGTTCAGGAGCTTGAGTTGTTTTTGTTTTTGTTTTTGTTTCCCCCCGCCCCATCTTTCCTCTCTCTCCCCTCTCTCTTTCCACACTGTTCCCTCGTTCCATCACTCTCACCCTGTGTGTCTCCATTGTCTTATCATCATTTGTTTAATATTTCTTAGTTATCAGAATTTTTAGACCAAATTGCAATATTTGTGAATGTATTCGCTTCCTCTGTTAAACCAGTGATTCTCAACCAGGATTGCTTCCCACCCCCAGGGGCCTTTGACAATGTCTGGGGATATTTTTGATTGTTACAATTGGGGAGGGGTTTGAAAAACTCTACACTAGACTCTGAACTCTTTGAAGGCAGGGAATGTCTCTATTCACTGACAATTTTTTGAATTACCATAGTTCAACCTAAGGTTTATCCTATCTATGTTCAGATAATGTTTGATAAATGAACAATTTAATGAATAAATTACTGGTTGGTGGACGGATGGATGGATGGATGGATGGATGGATAGATGTATGGGCAGGCAGATGGATGAATCAATCTATGAAACTGGGACCATTTTCCAGCCCTTTAAATTCTTGGCAGCATTTCTTTTCCAAGTCAGAATTGCTATTTATTATCTGAATTATTGAGTAATCAAGCCACCAACCAAGATGTTGACCTGACCAGCTCTTATTTTGAGCATGTACTTGACCACAGATCTTGAGACATTCATTCTCAGCAAATATCACTAGCCCTTTTCTGATTGTTTGGTAACTGGGTCATTTGTATGCTCTCTCTTTGTGCTGCTCATGTGTTTCCCCTATTTGATCATCTATATTACTGTTGTAATACTTCTTATAACTGCATTAATTTTCGAGGCTGTTGAAGAGTCTGATGTGACTCTCACTTAAAAAAATCCTCCAGAGAGTCTCCTTTCTGGATTTTTCCTAGGCAGTAGCACATGGTCATGATCTCTGAAGGAGAAAATAAATGCATTTTCTTTTGGTCAGTCTCACTGACTTATCTTTCAGTCATCTGTCTTGTGTTTTTGTTTGTGATTTTTTTTTTAAATAATCAAGCATTTCTAGAGATTAGAAAATATTTCTCCACTTAGTCTGAGAAGGTCCCTCAAACAAAAGCTATCCACATTTTGTGAAGTCTTTATACCATTTTTTTCCAGTTGTATTATTTCTGTATTTGCTACAGAAAGTGCCCTACGGATTTTAAGTAAAATAGTATGTGAGTCGCATGTGATTTCTCTGACAGGCTTCTGAAGTGGTTTCCATCTGTGCACATCTTCACTACATTATGAACTGGCTCTGGTCAGTGAACACTATGACACTATACAATATGTGAGTTGCTACCCTTCCTTTTAGGTTGGTTCTACTATGTAAAACAACAAAAAATATCATTATTTATTTTTAGATTTAAACTTTAAATTAAAATAAAATGTTTATGCACACACACACACACACACACACACACATATCTGCTTTCCCTGGAATTAAATAAATCATCAGGAATGATGCAAGTAGCTTGAAGTTTTTGCTACTAAGTAAAAATGCTGACGAAAACTCTCCTTCAAGGGATCCTATGTCTACATTGAGGAAACATAAATTCATTGCATTGACAATAAATATTTAGAGATAAGATGAAGGAAAACATTGATGTTTAGATACCTAGGAAAATTTACACTCCCCTCATCCAGCAACCTTTATTGTCCCCTCCTTTTTTATCGTGAGATATGCTATATATGAATTGTTGCATAAAAATATATGTATATTAATCAAAGAGAAAAATAAAATGATTGCATGTGTCTACACAAGGCTAAGAATTAGGACATCATCATTTTTTTTTAATGTTTATTTTTATTTTTAAGAGAGAAAGAGAGCAAGTGAGCATGGCAGAGGAGCAGAGAATGTGAAGCCAGGTCTGCACTGACAGTAGCAATCCCAGTTGGTGGCTAGAACTCACAAACCATGAGATCATGACCTGAGTCAGATGCTCAACTGACTGAGCCATGCAGGGGCCCCAGGACATTATCATTTTTAAGAGTTGTTTTGTGCTTATTAAATTCACCTCTTTCTTCTCCTCTGTCTCTTTTGGTAATGGCTATCCCAAGTTTTGTGCTTATTCTGTGCTTTTATTTGTAATGTTTACCCCATATATACTTCAATAAACAATACGTTGTTTAGTTTTACCTCCTTTTTAAAAATATGAAACCATACAGTATATTTTCTTCTGTCTTAATTCTTTCTCCCAATGTGATATCTCTGAGACCTGTCATTGTTGAGGTATATAACTGTGGGTCATTTTTCTCATTGTGTGACTATACCACAACTTATTTATTCATTTCACTCTTGACGAAGATTGAAGTTGTTTCTTTTTTCCTTTTAGGAATAGTGAGGCTATCAATATTTTGAAAAAAAAAACATATCCTTGTATACATTTGCAAGTTTCTCTAGTATTCATGTTTGTTAATGACATTGTAGGGTTTTAGAATGTACATATTTGTAAGTCACAATATGCTGGATATGTAATTAAATATCAACACTACCAATTTTCAGTCATTTATAGTAATGGAGGTTTATTGCTGTTTCCTGTTACATGTGCATTATTTGTGGGCTGGGATCTGTTCCACGTTTTCTACAGCCCAGGACCAGTCTGAAAGAGAAGCCTCAAATGATAACATTGCCATGATTGTGCCAGAGGGAAAAGAAAGCAGCATACAACAACTTGCAAGTAAAAGCTTCTACTTTTAGACAACACTATATACAACACTTCCATTCATATTTTATATATTAAAGTAAGTCATGTGGCAAGTCTAAATTCAACAGGGTCAGATGTAAAATGTATGGAGGGGCACTGCAGAGAAATGTGCTGGTACATTGGTGATAATAATATACAGTCTACCAAACCAGTCTGTATTTAACTTATATTTTACTAGTGATGTCAAGCTGTATTCAGAGTAATTGCATGCAATTTCACTTCTACCAAAAGAATCAGAATTCTGTTGTTTGTATCTTCACCACTGCTCCATATTATCTGACTTTTAAATCTTTGTCAGTCTTAATGGGGATAAGTGATGTCCCATTGTTGCTTTAATTTGCATTTCTCTGATTATTAATGAGGTTGTGCATCTTCTCAAATATTACAGGCCATTCAAAAATTCTGTGAAGTTAATGATCATTTTGCCTATTTTTCTATTGGATTGGATCATTCGTTTTCTTACTAACTCCTAGGCATTTCTTCTCTGCTTGTTAATCCTTTTTTAGTTTTGTGCTGCAAATGTCTTCTCCCAAATTGTAGCTTCAGAATGTCTTAAGAGAAGTTGAAATTTTTCAATTATTTTGAAATAGGTTTAGATTTATGCTTAAAAGTTGCAGACCTATATACAGAGATCCAATATACTCTTCATTTAGAATTCATTTTTCTAAGATGTTTGATAGGAAGTTGGGATGTGATGCCCCATTACCTTTTAATCCTTCAGTGTGTATTTCTTATGTAAAAGAACAATCATAGAACATTCATCAACATTAAGAAGTTAACATTGATCTAATAATTCCTGTAGTCCAAAGATACCATTCAAGTTTTTATGTCATTAATAATGTTCTTTATAGACACAGGATCCAGTCGAGGAGCACATTTGGTTCTATGTCTCTTTAGTCTTCCACAATCCAGAACAGGTCAAGTGTCTTTGTTTCTGTTCATATCTTGACGTTTCTAGGGAATACAGACAAGTTACTTTGTAGACTGTTCCTTAATTTGGAATGTGATATTTTCTTGTTGTTCATGTTTTTTGCTTCAAATTCCACAGAATTCATTTTGTGTTATTCTCAGTGCATCTTGCCGAGAGGCACACTACATTGATTTGTCCCATGACTGGTAATGTTAACTTTTATCATTTGGTTAGGATGTTGAATGGCAGAAACCTACCCCCCCTGAAATTAATTATTTAGGATGCTGTACTTAAATTGATAAGTCATTTATGAGTATATTAAGAGGACATTATTTGAAATTACATACAAACCCTGCTCCTCATTCACCTATGAGATTTGGGGTCCATTAATGATTCTTTCCTGACTTAATTATGATATCGGTGCTTGCCAAATAGTGATTTTCTGATTCAATATAAATTTACTAGTTAGCATGTTACTGCAAGATACATTTTTTCCCTCACTTCCACTTAATTAATTAATGTATTTATCTACTTATATCAGTATAGACTTTGCATTCTTATTTTAGTCAAAGGTTTCCAATACCTTACTACCACTATTAAATTTCATGGTAAAATTACCCAAGATGTGACTGATGGAAACTCCTTCAAACTGGCTTCTGTGACCTTTGACATGTCCTTGTCATTCTTTGAGCACTTCGTTAATTTCTGGCTCAACTACTTGTTGTAGCTTCATCTTACATTATCTCTGTCAAGTCAGCCATTTCTCTATGGAGTCCAAGTTCTTTTAGTGAAAAATGATATTGAGAAACCAAGATCTGAGTATTCAGTAGTAGGTTCACTGCTACTGAGGTATCATTGCCTCTAGGTTCTTAGTAAACACATAAGGAAATATAAGTCTGTATGTGTTGTACATACATGCACACATACACACACACACACACACACACACACACACACACACACACACATACACCGCCTATGTATGTAGGTAGACAAGTTAAAAATCAAGAGTTTACACTGATATTTTCAGATGCTAATTGAACATCACAGAGTTTAGTCTTCCCAGTTCCACATTCCTAACTCCTTTCTCCAGCAGTGAGAAATCTGGCTCCCGTTACCCTTAGTCTATTTACTGATTAGATCAATTGCCACTGTATATAGCCAAATTTGTAGATGAGTCAGCCCAAAGGGGAATTGTAGCACACTGACCATTCTCCTCCACTGGTCCCCACTCCTTTGAGGCATGCCAACCAAAAGTTACACAAAAGAAGGGAAAGCAATAATAAGGGAAAACACAGGGTGTCTGGGTGGCTCAGTCTCTAAGTGTCAAACTCTGGATTTTGGGTCAGGTCATGATCTCACGGTTTGTGAGATGAAGCTGTCAGAGCAGAGCCTGCTTGGGATAATCTGTCTCCTCTCCTCTCTTTGCCCTTCCTCTGCTGGCACTTGTGCTCCCTATCTCTCTCTCCTCTCTCTCAAAATAAATAAATAAACTTTTAAAAAAAAAAGAAGGGAAAAAAGTCAGAAAACTCAGCTCTGGACATGAGCTCTCCCCATTTGGGAAGCTAACCCAAGGCCATATCTTTGACATTCACAGGTACTATTTGAAATGTCACATCCTCACAAAGGAGAAAGAGTTTATGGAGAAGAAGCACTTAATTTTAATGTAGATGAATTTATCAAACTATTTTTTATGGTTTCTGGTTTTTTTACAACTCATTCAAGAAATCTCTTATACCCAAGAACACTAGGATATTCTCACATATTGTCTTCTAAATGTTATATTTTCCTGCCTTCACATTTATGTCTTTTAAAGTCCTTGGAATTGATTTTTTAACTGTGGTATGAATTTGGGTTCCAAATTATTTCTCTTTTCCATATGGATAACCAACTGTCTCAGCAACATTTATGGAAATGTCCATTCTTTCCCCACTAATCTGAAATACTATCTCTGTCATATTTTTAGGTTCTATATACTGTTTTATTAGTGTATTCAGTAATCCCTGTACTAATACCAAAACTGTTTTATTACTAGAGCCCATACTGCCTACCTAATTTGAAGGCCCAGAGTGAAATGAACACGTGGAGACCTTGTTCAAACACTATTAAGAATTTCACAACGCTGATAGCAGAGCCTTAGGCCAAAAACAGGGTCCTTCCAAGAACAGGTCACATGCCCATAATACCAGCCTTCACTAGAACTGAATATGGCTTCTTGTGTCTGTTAGGTATTTGTGCTATCAGAGTGTCTCTCTTCTTCCAAATCAACTGCCAGTTAATTTTCTTTCTGTAGGAATCTGCTAAATACAAAAGATTTCATTCTTAAAATACGTATACCTCTTGTATTGTGCTCTTCCAGACATCATTTTCTTTTCTTTCCCAAGGGCTGCCTCAACAATTTACCACGAACTGGGGCTCCTGTGTGGCTCAGTCTATTGAGCATCTGACTCCTGATTTTAGCTCAGATCATGATACCCAGGTTGTGGGATAGAGCCACATGCTGAGCATGGAGCCTGCTTGGGTTGGGACTCTCTCTCTCTCTCCCTCTGGCCCTCTCGCCGGCTCACGTGCTCGTTCTCTCTCTCTCTCTCTCTCTCTCTCTCTCTCTCTCTCTCTCTCAAAAACAGAACAGAACAAAACAAAACAAACAATGTACCACAGACTAAGTGGCTTAAAATAACAAATTGTCTCACAGTTCTGGAGGCTAGAAATTTAAAATCAAGATGTCAGTGGAGCCAAGGTCTTTCTGAAATTTGCAGAAAAATAGAATGTCCTTGCATTTTCCAAGCCTCCAGTGTCGGTCCTCAGTTCTTGGTATTCCTTGGCCTGCAGATGTATCAGTCCACTCTGTCACTGTCTTTGCAAGGTACTCTCTGTGTGTCTCCTGTCTTCACATAGCTGTCTGCTTATAAGAATACTAGTCAGATTAGAGTTCACTCTACTCAAGTATGACTTTGTCTCAATTAATTATACCTGCAAAGACAGTATTTCCAAAGAAAGTCATATTTTTTTAATTTTTATTTATTTTTGAAAGAGAGACCACGAATTGGGGAGAGGCAGAGAGAGACAGGGACAGAGGATCCTGAGCAGGCTCTGCTCTAACAGCAGAGAGAGCCTGAGGCGGGGTTTGAACTCATGAACAGAACCGTGAGATCATTACCTGAGCTGAAGTCGGATGCTCACCAACTGACTCACCTAGGTGCCCCAAAGAAGGTCACATTTTGAGGTACAGGAAGTTAAGATTTCAACCTTTTTTGCAGGGGAGATACAATTCAAACCATATCAGATACCATGAAGTTGAGACCTCAATAACAAGGTCAGTGATAACAGCTATGATTTCCATAGCTGTTTTTTTTTCTTCATTCTTATTACTAGTTCTTAGTTATATTTTACATAGACCCAATTATTTACTTCCATTTCTGTTAAATATATTTTGTGTGTGTATCTTTGTTAGAACTACCTTCAGGCAGGGGTGTGTGTGTGTGTGTGTGTGTGTGTGTGTGTGTGTGTGTATGTGTGTGTTTGTGTGAAATGCTGCAAGTAGTGAGTGAGGTTTTACATTTTTACAGATAAATCTCATGGTATCATTCATTTGCCACACAAACCTGCCAACCTATCAGTGTGTTTCATTATGAGGAAAGAGAATATGTTGTGGTTACCCTTTCAGGGGTGGAGTCAGACAACCTGTATTTAGGCATGTGTTTAACCTGTTGAAAGTTATATAACCTCCTCAGTTCTCACATTTTCTAAGTTTAAAACATGAGAATAAAAGTTGTAAGTACTTCAAATGCCTGCCACATGGTAATTACCCAATGAATATTAGCTTTTATTAGATGTTGTTGTAACTTACTATGCTGAACAATAAGGACTATGGACACTTTATAAATTAGCAACCATAATTCTGCTCCAAGAGGCTTAAAAGGGAATTCATTCATTTATTTATTCAACCTATATTCATTGAATACCTAGTAAATGATAGCCATTTTCCTAAGTAAACTCATGTGTCCTCTAAGATTAGTACCCAGTGCGTAGTAGATGGTCAATCAATCAATGTTGAGTGAATGAAAACAATTCCCTGATATCACAGAACCTAGAATCTAGTTGGAGGAAAGATGCATTGAATAAATACATAATGCAAAGTGCTGTTAAGTTCAATGAGGAAAAATAAAGCAAGATGAGATGAGAGTGATTGAGTGGGTATAGGAAGCAGTTTTAGACAGTGAGGTCAGAGGATGCATTGCTGAAGAGGGATGTTTAAGGAGAGCGTGGAGTGACCTAACTGCTGGCCAGGCCAGGCAGCAGAAACAGAATGCGAGAGCTCTGAGGTGGGAATGTGCGTGGAAGTCTTGGGAAACAGCAAGAGGCCATTGAGTTAGTGAAACACAAAGTTCTTCCCACTTGAGCTATGCATTAATGCCAAATGCTATTATATAAATGTAAACTGATACCGTTCGTTGTATAAGAGCTCAAAGAAGAGAGTTTGTTGTGGCTGGAATGGTCATTGAAAATCTTGCAAAGGGGAAAGGATTTAAACATGGGTAGAAGAGAGTCCCCTGGTGCTTTTCCAAGTATGATCAGGAAAAAGCAGTGTCAGCATCTCTGGGGAGCTATTAGCAATGCAGACTCTCATGCTCCACCCCAATCTACTTCCTGGTGTGAAACCCACAAATTGGGTGGTGCTTAAGCATGCCAGAGTTGAAAAGCACCACTCCAGCACTAGTACTGTTTCTTACCCTTGAAGGAACAACCACACCACCTTGGGGTCAGTTAAAATGTAGATTCTCATTCTGTGGGTCTTGGGTGAAGTCTGAGAGTCTACATTTCTAACAAGTTCCCAGATGAAGCAGAATCTGTCAGTCAACAGACTACACACCAGGGCCTGAGAATTGATATTAGCCAACTTTTTCTGCAAAGGACCAGATAGTAAATATTTTAGACTTTGCCAGCCATTCAGTCTCTGTCGAAACATGAAAGGAGACATAGACAATACATAAATGGATGGGCACATTCTCGTAAAACTTTATTTATGGGCACTAAAATTAGACTTTCATAAAATTATTATGTATCTCAAAATATTCTTCTTTTGGTTTCTTCCAACCATTTAAAAATGTGAAAACCATTCTTAGCTCGCAGGCATAGTTTGCTAACCCCTGGCCTAGAATAATGTTGTATAGGGTAGGGAACTTCCATTTTCTTATCCCACATTTGTATAATAAATGCCTAGCATTTGTACAACAGGAGAAGGTTAAACGAAATAAATTTTTCCAAACAAGAAAAAAAGCCTTCAGGAAAAATATGTTCTCATTGTTAATAGTATGTAAAGAATCATTACATGTTAATTAGTTACAATACACATTTTATCCAACCATGTAAAATACATGGTCAAAGAAATGGTGGGAGGGCTAACCTGGATATGACAAAAGATAAAAAATGATAGTTGCTTTCAAATATATGAATCCTTGACATGTTATAGAAGGAGGCTCTATAGTCTGCTTTGCTACAGAAGGTAAAACTAGCCTCTATGGGTTTTACACACAGCAAGGCAGATTCCAATTTAACCTGAGAAAGTACTTAAACAGAGTCATACAACACACAACTGGTTTTCCCAGGGGGTGATGTTTTCCCAGACTTGAACTAGATGAGAGAGACTGATAAGCATGATGGAAGAGCAAATTCTGTGTTGGATCTAGGGCGGAGTTTATGACTACTATTTTTCTCAACTATATTCAGTTTTACATTCTCTACAGTTGTCTCTGTGTTAATTATGCCCACTCTGAATAACTGTATAAAACACCTCTTAACTAGCCTCTTCACCACCAGCCTTACCAACTTCATCCAATTCAACTGTCAAGTGTCAGAGATACCCTTTGAAATCTCAGCTTTGATTATTTCCATGCTCAAACCTTCAATGGTTTAACCTTCCAGATTAATTATTCAATAGTTTTCTTATTCTGACATTCAGTCCTCTTCTTAATCTTCACAAGCTTTGTATCCCCCAACTCTTGCTCACCTATTTGTAAAGGACCATTTGTTAGTTATAGAACTCCCTTATACACCCCCACCTGTTTTCCCTCGCACAGGCTGTTCCCACTATCTGTTGTACCATTTCATCCACCCCCCTCCTACTTTTAATTTATCTAAATCCTATTCTCGTTTAAAGCACATCTCAATTATGACCTCCTCCATGCACATGGATATTATTCATATACACATGTGCACACATGTGCATACACAAGCACACACACAAACACACACACACTCTTCTCTCCATAGCATTTTGAATTATCCTCACAGTATTTAACAGCCACTAGTTGTTTGAGCTATTTCTTTGGTAAATTGTCATGAGATGGGTCTTGTCCATCTCAACAGTTTTATACCTTCAACTCCCCCTTTCCTATTATGCTTTTACATTCTGGCCTCTGTTGGCTTCTCATATGCTCTCAGCTCATTTCTGACCCAGGGCCTCTGTGCCTCTAATGCTCCTCCACCAGTGTAGACTTCAGCATAGCTGATTCTTTTCATCACTCAGATCTTAGTTCAAATTGTTATCTCCTCTGACTACGCCATTTGCTCTTTATCCTATTATTATGTTTTTAAGAGTATGTAGTACTCTCTGACACTCTTATTTATTTGTTTACTTGTTTATGATCAGCTTTCTGGCAACATTACCAGAAAGTGAGTCCCATAAAAGCAGATTCTTTTTCTAATTTGTAACTGCAGAAAAGTACTAGGAACATGTAGACATTGAATGAATGGATGGTTAAATAAGTTAACTATTAAATTATATGTGCTTTAAGAGCAGATATATTACCTGTGCATCTATTCCTTCCCACTCAGCATTAGTTGAAAATGGACCAGGATAGCTAGTGATATGTCATGAATAAACCCTGTTATATGGAATGTTGCCATCAGAGTTCATTACCTATCAAAGCAATGAACATCTATGAAAAAGAGCCAAAGAACAATTGAGATGAGAATTACTTAATAATAAGTAGTAAAAGCTTGTGAGAAAGGCAAGATGCAGAGCAGGCTGTAGAATATTATATTTTCTTTTTTTGGAGGGGTGGGTAAACCATGACTGACTTTACCTATATAGAAAAATATGGAAAGATGTGTGTCAGGTTACTTTGGCAAGGACAGTGGCTAGGACATCATCTGGGAAAAACAAGAAAAGCAGACAAATAAAACAGTTAAAAAAGATGCCTGAAAGCAAAAGCACTGTTGAAAAGCACTCACCGAAAAAGAAGTTTTTTTTTTTTTTTTTTCTATAATGCATGGGTAAGGTAAAGGTTAGGGAATATGAGGCTGGAAGGTTAATGTAAATCTAACTTCAGGAGTATAGGTCAAGCAGAGAGACTGTGGGAATAAGCTTTAATTTTTCCAGTACTCATCTGATTTGATGTTTCCTCAATAATATATCAGTGACACTTGGGCAGAAATTACACTGCTGGACATCTGCTTCTGCTGAGCTTAAATGCCTTGGCAGGGAGAATAGTTCTCTTTTGGTGTGTGCCTTCTGAAAAGTTATGATGAAAGTCATAGCAAGAGAATAAATAAGGAAAGCTAGTAGGCCACAGTTTCAAGTCACTTTCCTGATTACTGTGGCAATTTTAAGTACAGAGAAGAAGTTTTTTGTTGTTTTTTTTAAAAGGAGGAAATACTGTCAGAAGCAAAACTCTATATTTAAAATATAATAGAGACTCCTTGTTGCTCTCCATTACAAGTCATGTGAGGGCATGTGCCACTGCCAGAATCCTGAGAGCTCTCAAACTTGAGAGGCAAATGAAATGTTCACATCAATTCCTGAGGCATACACATCAAGCACTCTCAGCAAATGCCCAGTGGATGGCACATGCCTGGAAAACAAGGAGCCATCCACATTATCTCTAATTGCATACCATGTGCTTTGAAAACCACCCACAAAAATATCACACTGGAATTACAAAGGAACTGTCCTCATTATCCTTATTATCTTCCTCTTATGGAATTAAAGAAATAACACTGTGCACAGTAATTGACCATTTTTCTTGGCTTTATAAACACATCAAAAACAAGCTTTGTTGAATCAAGGCAAGTCCAAGAAGGAGGCAACATAGGTGAATTTTCAGGTTCTTGCATTTTAACTTTGCCTTAATATAGTGTGTGGTTAAGAGTGGAGGCTCTGGACTTGCAGAGTGTGTTTGAAACTGTGTGATCTTGGGCCGGTACATCAACTCTCTAAATTTCAGAAAACTCACTGTAAAATATTCACAGGACCAGTAGACAAATCAGTGTATGGCTGTTACGAATTATATGAAACAGTAAATACGAAGTCTTGGCCATATTCTAAGTACATAATAAGCAGTAGGTGTCAGGTATTCTTAATTGTGTTCTTTTTGATAGAGTAGCACTCAAGTAGATCTTTGTTGGGTTGGCTTGGTAATGAATGACTTTCAGAAGAAATGACATGTTGGTGCAAGATAGTCTCATTTTATGCCAAAGGTATATTCTTGAAAAGGTCTCATAATTAAAAACTGGCATAATTCAACATTAATTTTGCCCTAGTGACAAATAGAAAGTAATTGGAGTGAATTCTCAAGGTGCTTACAACTGTAATCATTATAGCTGAGGATCGATTCTGAGGCCGTGTCACTGGCATTTTTTCCACTTTATTTACCTTGTTATATAAGACGATTTTTGCAAACTCAAAGTGTAGCTAGATTAGAGTTGCTTTCTATTTGGTCAGCATTGTCTCCAATAATGCGCGTGGTATCCTGTCCTAAATTCACAGCGTTTGTCGTGGTAGTTGTCTGGCCTTCATAGTTTTCAGCACACCTAAATTCTTTCCCAAGTTCCTACTTTTCAGCTGGAACACTATTATTCCCAGTAAATGAATACTTCCTGACATTATTAAAGCAGATTTAAAGTTACAATAAGAATGCATGCTAAAATAATAATGCGATAAGTTGCTAGGTCACTCAGAAGTTCCATTGTAACAGCTTGGTTCACCTGATGTTGAAAAAGAATAGTGGGTATTTCCCTTTATCAGCCAAAGTGGAGGCAACTCAAGTCAATTGCATTAACATAATTTATAATCCACTTGACCTAAAATTTTAAAGCAATGTGATGATTGACAATTTATAAAAAAAAGAAAATGGGGGGTAGAATATTAATTTATTTCAAAATTTATGTATATAATGTATTTAAAATAGGTATTTTGTTCAATATTTAGAAAAAGTGATCAAACTCTAATAGCTCCAACAAGCCCAGTTAGTACCATGACTACCAAAAACTGTTACATAATTGTAGGCCCACATGGTCTAACAAGTCTGTAATTGACTCTCATAAAGGCTCCGAACTAGTAAATCCTTACCATAATGTTAATGTGCCAGCAATTGCTAGAGCTTAATTCTTTTATAACGTTCATAAATGTGTCTGTTGCCCTAGCTATGTTCAGAACACGGGCCTCACTGCATGAAGTTTCCTATCCTATGAATCTTCAGGAGGTAAAGCAGTCGAAAAATCTCTCAACTTCTGCAGTGATATGCAGGTGACTCTGTGAACCTTCCTTGTAGTGACTGCGTTCTATGGCTCTTCACACTCAAGTTCTATAGCTCTGGATGCATTCCTTTCTAGTGTTCTTTCCATACTCCTCAAATATTGACCAGAGACTCCTTTGGTACCATCTCTTGCCTAAAACTCTCCAAACAGTGTAGACTGCCTGTCTTCTGAGAGTCCTTGGGTACAGTAATTTTGAAATGAGGTGGAATTTCATGTAATTTTTTTTAGTGAACTTGTAATGTATTTTTAGTGAACTTGTAATGTATCGTGAAAAGATGTTTATTTATCTAACAGTTGACAAGGAAACCTCCAGAACCTTTCAAGATTCTTGGTTTCAAATTTGTGTCTTCAATTAGAGTGTCAAAGGCTTAAAATTGGGCAAATTGTAAATTTTGGTGAAGGGCATTTTTCCCACTTTTGTCTTTCTTTCTCCTATTGCATGTTTCCCTGAGTCTTCTAAAAGCCAAACTTGCTCGCTCACTCTCATGGGAAACTAATAGGCTTGCAGAAAACTCCATGCTTTGATTCTCTCCCTCTTCACTCAGCATGAGTCATGCTACAGTGTTCTTTCATTTGAACCATGATTTCTATTAGTTGACTAAAGGAATTGTTCACATAAACAGGGCATTGCCCAAAACTTGTCCCCAGAACCCTAATTCTGCAGGATAGTCTGCAGAAAAAAAAGGCGTTTTGTGGTTCCATCAGTATGGAAATGTCTTATACTGCATCTTCTCTTGTGGAGATTAAAATTTGACATTCTCGTGTTAAAAGTTCTGAGCACAGTGGAAGCTGTCCAACTTAGCTTAAGCTAAATAATTCCCAGAATTTCAACTTGCCACTATCCATACCCACCACCTTTGGTTCTTGTTGTTTTTAATATCATACTTTTGGAGACACTGAAATAAAATAATCCTTGCTGAGGCTTTGGTTAGGAAGATGTAACTATCATTATCTTTAGTCTCAAATTAGCGATTATCAGATAAACCCTTGAGTGTATTTGTATCCACACCTATATATTTATCTGTCACGTGCCTCACATTCTTTACATTGAAGGTTTTATCCCTTTAATTACCTGGTCATTGTTGGAACATCCTCTCAGGAGCCACTAACTTGCAAGTGTTTGTCTTTATTTCTCACCTGTCATAATACGTTCTTACTCTATTGCGTGTGTGTGTGTGTGTGTGTGTGTGTGTGTGTGTGTGTGCTCTTAATTTTCTAAAGACTTCCTTGGGGTTTCATGGCTGGCTTCCAGCATTCTGGTAAACATATGTTTTAAAAGTATTTTTCAAAGATGCACACACAAAAAACGTTCACGCTAAGAGGAGCCGTCTTCAAAGTTGGCATTGTTTTATTTTGCAAGAGCAAATTTGAGTTGGATGAAGTAGCACTGTTATTTCTCGTGGGTCTGTCCTTTGGCTCACTTTCTGGGAAAATCCTCATCTCTTCAGATCAAAAAAGAGCACTGACTCCCAAGGAATTAGAATATAATCCACATTTGCCCACAGTAACACAGAGCGACTTCAGAAATCTGGGCTTGTTCACATCTGGGTAATGATGGCAGAATGCCCCTCGTTAGAAGGGCTTTCAGAATATACGTGGGGGATTTTGATTCCCTGTGCCTCATTTTTCATCTTTGCCTGACTTGATTTCTTGTTCTGTTTTGTGCTTCACTCCTGTAAAAATCTCCTTCCCCTGCCCAGCCCTTCCTGATTCTCTCTCACGCACATGGGAGCGCACGCATGCACACAGGCATGAGCACACACACACACACACACACAAATACATACTCCGGCAAATCACAAAGAAAAAGTGAAAGGGGGAAAAAGTGAAAGGTCACCTTCACAACGGGTTTTCCAGGATTATTTAGATGTAATGAATAAAATTGCAAATTCTATTGAGGCTTTTAGAACTAATGAAAATTATCAATGTGTTACACAGCTGCATTTCAGTTTTGTTTGTCTGAGCCTGGAACAGAATAGATTTTATAAATAGAACTTAAATGTGACCACAGAGCATGCATACTAATCAGTTCATTTTAAGATATTGTTTTGCAATACTTTTAAGATGCACACATGCTGGGAAAAATTACTTGTCAGAGGAACAATGTGGAGCAATTTCTTACCAAAGTTGCTAATGGAACTATTTTTTTCTTTTTCTTTTTTCTTTCTTTTTTCTTTTTTCTTTTCTTTATTTCTTTCTTTCTTTCTTTCTTTCTTTCTTTCAACGTGAAACATCTATCCTTATCCATCTTTTCTTTTAGGTAAATGGTAAAATGCAAAAGATTTAGAGAGAAGGAAGGCTTTGTTCAAGCAAATATCTCTAGGAAATGTGACTTAGTTGTGGGAAAGTGTTCATTAATTGGGAAAGTTAAGATAAAGGTAATCAAAAACTATTGCTTAGCACATGCTGTGTTGTATAGTCTATTACACACTTTCTTGGCTCACGTAAACGTGGAGGGGCTTTTTTTCCTGGCCAGCTCTAAAGAGATTGGACGCCTGTGGGACTGAGTGCTAAGTGGTCCCCCACTGGAAGTGTTCTCTATTAGCCCCTGATTTCCTCTAAGTGGGCAATCCTATCTGAATAGTTCTGATATCTGGATAACTTCTCTCCTCTTTGGCAGCATGCCCCCCTGCAGGAACGGATTTGTTTCACTTGTTTGAAGGTGGAAATCCCAGGGGTGAGTTTTGATGTGGGATGAAGCACTGAGCCCAGAGCTTCCTATAAAGGTGAAATGCAGACACTCTTTTAGAAGAGGAAAGGTGACTCAAAGGAAAGCTTCACTTCCCCAATCATTAGCAGAAATGAATGTGAAATTGTTAAAACTCAAATGTATTTTAAAAGCCAGCTCTGGCCTCTGTAAAGGTGCGTCTCCTCCATTTCCCCACTGGAACTTAGGAAGGGATTCTGAACTTCTGGGTACCAGCAGAAGGAATGAACCACAAAGAGTTTTGAGGTACCTGTCATACTGGTAGGGGTGGGGTGGGGGTACAGAAATGACCTGGATAATTAAAATCCACAGAAAACTGCCATTTCATATTAGACATTCCTCACTACCCAAACTCTTACTAAAACCAGTGACAAGGAGAAGAAAATAGACTTATGAATACCAGTACCTTCCGAAATCAAACCAGCAAATATCCACTGTATAGCCACCATGCCCAAAGTACTATATTTTTACCAAACTCTGCAGGACAAACCATTGCAGCATCCCAGGGGTCAGCAACTATGGCCTGTGGGTCAAATCTAGATTATAGCCTTTTTTTTACACTGCTTAGGAGCTAAGAATGGCTTTTACCTTTAAAAAGCATTGTAGAAGCTGTTGAAGATAAAGGAGGGAAAGGGAGAGGGGAGTGATAGAAACAGTATATGGTCCCCAAGGCTTAAAATATTTACTGTCTGGCCCTTGACAGAAAAAAAAAATGTGTTGTTCCTGCACTGTGCAATATTCAGTAATCAAGAAAGGAGTCTGGAAAATCGCACAGTCCTGAATTATTAAGTGCTACCTGGAAAACTAAGGAAGTTAAAAAAAAAAAAAATAGTGCAATACAAAGGACCAGGGCAGCCAGCATTTTCTTTCTAGAACTTGTAGAATCTTGGGATCGAAAGGAATCTCGGGGGTCCTCCCATCAGAGATTTCCAAAATGTAGCCCCATATGAGATTGTGCAACATAATTGCAGCAGGTACCTGGAAGAACAGGTTTAATATAAAAAGAACTCTTTTAATATAACCAGCATATCAAACACATGATTTCCAGGTTATATGGCTTGGAATGAAGCTAAAGTATTAAGTAAACAATTGTGCAAATGCTAGTAATACATTAGGAAACATTAAGGTGGTTTGTGAGTGAGTCTAGCTTACAAAACACAGATTCTAGTTCAATCTTTCTCCTTGTATTTCTCATTAATGAGGGCTATATCTATCTTAAAACCAAAAGAAACACACTTCATGTATATCTTTATTATAAAGCAATGAATGGTCTCTATTTCAAAAATCAAATATGAAATATAAAACATAGAGTTAAAATATATACTACAGAAAATTAAAGTTTCCAATAATTCCCCTGCAAGAATTACCCACTGTTAATAATTTGCTTTATATCTCTCCAGATCAAATTTTCTAGGCACATAATAGCATACTTAATATCTATTATATCTAGGCATGATTTTTTGGTTTCTGACATTTCTGATCTATAAATTATTATTATTATTGGCATTTGAATCATGTTTAGATTTTTAAGGGAAAATAAAAGGGGCTTTACTTAGAATATTGATTGCAATCCAAGTAGTTGCATATTGGGAAGCAGGGTGCAAATTGGCAAGGATTTTATCCATTAAATCCAGACACAGAAAAGGTTGGGAAGCTAAATGTGTGTTTGTGAGTAGCTTATGCAGTTCTTTTCTACATTCTTCATTTCTGCCTAGGCTGCAGGTTAACCTGAAAGGTTAATATAATTGCTGACAGCTTGTGGGCCCCGGGTGATGATAAAATTTACCACCTCTTCCTAAGAGGAGTTTCTGCTTCACTTTAAGCTGTCCTCGCTTCATATTCACACTAGCAATTCTCAAACTTTTTAGATCACAGTCCATTTTTAGACAAGGCAAAGAACCTCGTGAGCCAACTCTCTCCACTCCTACCCAAGGGTACTTCTGAATGGAAAATAAATGCGTTGATGAACAATTAGTTCAAAGAGACAAAAATAAACAGTGGCAACACGGTTTGACAGTGATAGAGAATTGGGCATCACTTATTTGATTAAAAAAAAGTGCAAGATTATTTACAAAGGCAGTGTCTTAGGAGTTTAAGCTTATACAGTAAGTATAAACCAATGTTCTATAAATTCAAAATATGCACTCACTCTTAACAATATTTCACAAGCTACTTAAGTGTCACAAAAATGTTACAAATACATCACTACTGTAACACAAATGCTTTAGCAATAGGAATATGAGTGGTTCATCTTTGAATGTGTACTTTGAACCAAGTCTGGTTATTAAAGACTTACAGATGAAAACCACTGGTAATGTAACCTTAGGGTTAACAGATCAACACACAACAAACTAAATGAACAATGATGAAACTAACAGTAATTTATAATTTTTAAAAAGAACGAGAGCAAATGAAAAGCACAATCAGGGGCGCCTGGGTGGCGCAGTCGGTTAAGCATCCGACTTCAGCCAGGTCACGATCTCGCGGTCCGTGAGTTTGAGCCCCGCGTCAGGCTCTGGGCTGATGGCTCAGAGCCTGGAGCCTGTTTCTGATTCTGTGTCTCCCTCTCTCTCTGCCCCTCCCCCGTTCATCCTCTGTCTCTCTCTGTCCCAAAAATAAATAAACGTTGAAAAAAAAAATTAAAAAAAAAAAGAAAGAAAAGCACAATCAAATCAAATCAGCTCTGATAATTCATGGCAAATAAGATGCCCTACCTGGAAATTCCAACCATAAATAAGTCTTTCGACAAATGGGTGTGTTTTTGCAACACTGGCAAGGCCTCTGTGGGAGCCCAACTTAACACCAGAGTTTTCCATAGAATCTATTAACCTGCTAACTTTAGCTAACAAATAGCAGATTTTGTTAAGCCTTAAGTTCATTTATTACACAAGTTAAAACTGACTTCCCCACCCTTTCCAACCTCTCCGTCTCCACCTGTGATTGGTAAAAAATATAAATTCTCCTCAGGGGGTGAGAGCTCCTCTTTAAGAACTCAGATTGGGAGGGGCTTCTGTTCTTTAGTTTTAAATGATAACCTCTGAGATTTTCAGCCCTAAATCACATGGGTCTGGTAGAAAGTGGGAAACTTAGCTATTTACCCATGCCACATTTGGCTCCATGATATTTGTTGGTAACCCAAGGTTTCAGGGATTATTTTTTGGTGCCTAGGCATTTACCTCACATGGACATAGGTCTGGCCTGTATAGAAATAATTCAGAAGTTCTCTGGAGTCTGGCTGTTCTCCATAAACCAAGAGTCCTCTCTCTTGAAAATAATCCAAATCCACCCTTCCATTCGAAAGCCTGGGCTTATAAAACAAAAGGAAAGTAAAAGAAAAAAGATCGTATTTTCTCCTCTAGGAATGAGAGAGCCTAGACTTTCAAGGCTGCTCTGGGGGAGTGGAGAGATTTTATTCCCTTGTAGTGCACCTGTAACCAAGGGGAAAAAATGGACATCATTACTTTCTCCATTTGAATTCTTGCTGTACGACTAATTGCCGTCCATTTTATACCGAATTTTGATTACTTGATCACTTTACCCAGGATGAGTGAACTGCAGATAACATGGTGAATATCACTAACCTTAATGATTCCAGAAGTTGGCTACTAGGTCTCCTTCCCCATCACTGTTCTCTTCATCTGTCCAAATCAAATTGTCATTCTTTGGATTAAAACTATACAATAGAGTGTTCCTCTCTGCCTGCATGATAAAGTATAGACACCTTCTTAGGATAAATGAGCCCAATTATTTGTGAACACACATATTTCTCCTGATTTACTTTACAGATGATACCTATGGGGCAGCTGTGTTTTAAAAAAATGACTTGCAAATTTCTCAAATGCTCCAAGCTCCCTCAGCCAGCCTGAAATGCTTTGTTTTTCCTCTACTCCACCCACCAATCTCTAGCTTTGCTCAGATGGCTAATTCTTCCTTACCTTTATTTTTACCTCAACGGCCTCTACCTTGTAGAGTACTATCCTGATTCCAGCTTGGCTGAGCTGGTTTCTTCTCTGTTCCCATGATATCCTGGGAACAGCTCATTTAGAGTATTTACCAGAGTGTGTTTTAATTTTGGGTTTCCTTATTTGCCTTCCTGACAAGACTGTGCACTCTTACATGTAGCGGCTATATCTTGTTCATTGCTGTATCTTGTAAATTTAGCATAGCCCTGGCACCTAACAGATTAGCAGTTATCATTGCGTTTAACAAATGATTCCCGGGGCGCCTGGGTGGCGCAGTCGATTAAGCCTCCGACTTCAGCCAGGTCACGATCTCGCGCTCCGTGAGTTCGAGCCCCGCGTCGGGCTCTGGGCTGATGGCTCAGACCCTGGAGCCTGTTTCTGATTCTGTGTCTCCCTCTCTCTCTGCCCCTCCCCCGTTCATGCTCTGTCTCTCTCTGTCCCAAAAATAAATAAACGTTGAAAAAAAAATTAAAAAAAAAAAAGAAAAAAAAACAAATGATTCCCTTTAGTCTGGAAATTTAAAGAAATAGCAGCACTGTGGTTCCTGGGTGGCTCAGTCAGTTAAGCGTCTGACTTCGGCTCACATCATGATCTCACAGTTTGTGGGTTCAAGCCCCGTGTCAGGCTCTGTGCTGACAGCTCAGAGCCTGGAGCCTGCTTCGGATTCTGTGTCTCCTTCTCTCTCTGCCCCTCCCCAACTTGTGCTCTGTCTCTCTACGTCTCTAAAAAAATAAATAAATGTAAAAAAAAAATTAAAAATAAAACAAATAGCAGTACTAAAAGTAGCAGATATAACCATAAAATCATACTAATATTTATTAAGTGTTACAGATACTATCTCATTTAAACCTTACAACCACCTTTCTTTAAAAAGTATTGCTTAGAAGTGAAAAAATTGGCCAAGTGACAAAGCAGTAACAACAGGTCTGGGATTTTGAGCCAAGTTTATCTGACTTGTAAGCCATGTTTAACCTTTGTACTACCCTGGGCGAATGCGGAAGGTTATATCTTCTTGTGCAGATCATTTTAATCATTAGTTTGGGACTCTAACATCCTCCAAAACAAATCTGTAGTCCTCAGTAGTATAACCAAATGAAGAGCATGAACCCTTAACTTCTTCTTAAGAATCCCTTCTGTTGGAAGTTCTTTGAGAACTGTATACTCAGTTCTGGCCCTCAGCTCTGCAAACTCCCTAAACACATGATTACTTCACCCAGAAAGGATTCAAACCACATTACAGTTGTTTTAAAGTAGGTGGTGTATTCAACTGAACATGTTATTTAAGAGGTGAGTGGATGTTGTAGGAAAGATGACCGTTGATCAGTGTTTTTGGTGACCAAATACTTATTGAAAATAGTACCCTTTCTAGTTTCATTCCAACTTCAAAGCCAGATGAAAACTTTAAATAAATTATGTTTTGGGCAGCACAGTCATTATTTTAGACCATTAGAGTCCTCACCTACCCACAGGTTGTTGAGAGCAGTGGCCTCACCCCTTAACTTTCACATTTATGCAGAAAGTTCATAAATAGAACAGAGATTTTTTTTAAGGTTCTGTTTTTCTCAGCATCTTTTCCCAGGGACTATGGCTTAGTAGTACATATGATGCTAAAACTTTATTCCATGTGCTTTTAATCAGTTTTCTGTGAAGGAGGTTTCTATGGTAAAATCTGGTGTGGAAATGGGGAATAAAAAAAGTTAACTAGGCTTATTATTATTATTATTATTATTTACTGAAGAACTTCTTCTCAGACCTTTCCTATGCTATGCATTGTGACATTCCAAAAAGATGATGTAATTTGGGAAAAATCTAATCTAACTGCATGTCTTTTATTTTGGGTTTCACTGGTGTTTACTAGAAGGTACATGAATCATGGAATTAAATCTTTCAGGTAACAAGGTACTCCTTTTCTTTGTCAGAACCCTTATAGTACATATTGATATATCACATAAGGATGGTTTTGAGGGGGTGCCTGGATGGCCCAGTTGGTTGAGCTTCCAACTCTTGATTTCTGCTTAGGTCATGATTCCAGAGTTGTAGGATCAAGCCCCACACCTACACCCAGCACAAAGCCTACCTAAGATTCTCTCCCTCTCCCTCTCCCTCACCTTTTCTCTCTGTCTCTATGCCCCTCTCCCCTGCTGGCACGTACACTGTCTCTCCCTCTCACAAAATAAACAAACAAGGAAGGTTTTTCATTGCTCAAAATGTAGTTCAGTATAAAGGTAATTTTTTTTTTTGATGTTTATTTTTGAGAGAGAGACACAAAGTGAGAGTAGGGGAGGGGCAGAGAAAGATGGAGACATGGAATCTGAAGCAGGCTCCAGGCTCTGAGCTGTCAGCACAGAGCCCAACATGGCACTTGAACTCACGAACTGTGAGATCATGAGCTGAAGCTGGACGCTTAACCGACTGAGCACCGAGGCGCCCCTTAGGATAAACTTTATTGAAGTTCCTTAATGGCCATACTTCTCTATTTTCCTTGCAGTTGGGGAGATTTTAACAGTCACATTTCATATAATATACACCATCCATATGTGGTCTGTCAATATGTATTGCAGGGTTGAGAGGAAAAGTAGGATCTCTCTGGATGTGGATAATCAGAGGAGTTCATTTTAGAGGAATTCAGATGGGAGCTCCGGCTAAAAGTTATTTAGTTTGGGATTACTAGTGAGAAGGAGTTGGAGAAGACCTTGGAGGGGATGAATTTTGAGTAAAGGCACTGAATCAAGCATCAGAGACGTCTAGGTAAGGAGAAACCCTTTTCTGATATGATTCAAGTGTTCATTTGGGATTCAAAGACAAAGAAAGTTAGGAAGCCAGATTGGAGTTAAATAGGTGAAATCTTAATGTCATAATATTTCTAAATATGTGAATGCTAAGTATGGCATTGAAAAGTATCCAGACATCTCACTATGTTTTTAGTGCCCGTGCATAACCGACTCCCAGTTTTCACTGCTGTTATTGAAAGAGAAAACCAATCAGACCTCCAAAAACTGATGTGAAATGAAGCTCAATTTTTGTTTCCCTAAATATCACTCAGTTGTGTGTCTTCTGAACAGGAATCAAAAGACCTGAATATAGGACAAAAAGGAAGACACACAGCAGATCATACAAGATTTTGAGTGCAGATTGATTCATAAAGGAGATCTTAGATCTTCTTTGACATTAATCATCTTCAACTTTTATTCCACCAATGCTGATTTCAGCCATGCTGGAGTCTGGTTCAGGATGGACTGCCTATGATTCCAGTGGGCCCAGGTCACTCAGCAGACATCCTACAACATGCTCACTCATTGCTTGACAAGCTTTTCCTGAAACTGAGTGGTGTAGTGATTACAGCTACAGATACTGGGGTTTGATTGCTTAGATTTGGATCCTAGTTTCTCTGATACAAGTTTCATCACTATGTGCAAGCTATTTGATCTCTTTAAACCTCAGATCTTTCTTTTGGAAAATGGGCATATGTCCCAGTTATTATCCTATAGGGTTGTGTGAGAATTAATCAAGCTCTTAGCATATCTCTTGGGATAGGGTAGGTGCTCAGTAAATGTTAAATGTTACTTTGTTTTTGTTGTCACCCAAACTGCTTAAAAGAATTCATGAATCTCATTCCTGCCCTTAAAAATCCCAAAAGGTAGACTCTTACAGAAATATGGAAAATGAGATGAATGGAATTGTTTTATTCCTGGAAAATTAATACATTTTTTTACGTGTTTCATCATGATCATAAACCTTAAAAAACAACCATAGTATTAGCACCTTTGGGTCTGGTAAAAAGTTACCATTCCTTTTAAATCTCATGTTTCATAAATCCTGCTAGTAGCCAGCACATGTTTAAAATGTTCAAGCAAAAATGCAATACATAAATATATTAATATAATTTAGGATAATTTTTAGAATCTGAGCACAAAGTGACACTTGATGCAGATTTTTACTTATCAATGTATCTGTTTCCCTGCTTCTACATGACCATAATATTTATTAATCTCAATATTTCTAATGTTTTTCTTTTATTCTTGGCTACTTCTCTGATATATTAGTTTTTAGCAAGAAAAAATGACTCATTAATAGTGCACATGAATTCCACGGTCTCTTCACACCTCGCTATTTCCGGTAATAAATAATGGCATTAGTTTTTGAGTTTTAAAAAATCCAGTTGGAATGCCTGTAGGTATATATACACTTATGTGATTTGGAACTTATTTTTTTAGCTTAATTCATTTACTGTATTTTGTATGATGGCTCTAAATGAAACCAAATATCTAAACAAAATTATTTTTAATACAGACTCGTAACCCAGGTATTAAGAATCTCCCTTTTCTTTTCTTTTCTTTTCTTTTCTTTTCTTTTCTTTTCTTCTCTTTTCTCTTTTCTCTTTTCTCTTTTCTCTTTTCTCTTTTCTTTTCTTTTTTCACCCATAGGCAGTAAGGCAGTTTTTCTTCTCAAATTTGTCACCATCACCCATCAGGAATATATATATTTCTTTTCTTGGTTTCCAGGTGGTGGTCTGTGAATTGAGGCAGGGCAGAGAAAGAGTACCTGTACCCATCATTCATTGGCTCATTGAAAATGTATTGAGTACTTATTATGTACCAGGCACAGCTCTAGGCATTGGGGATACAGCAGTGAATATGAAACAGATAAAAATCCCCACCCTCATGAAGCTGTTAGTCTAGTGACATTACATCACTACATTATCACCACATGATGGTTAAAGAAAGAACCTTACAGAGTCTCTGTCATACATAAGCTTAAAAAAACTGAAACCATGATGCTTTTCAACTTGGCCATATCTTTTCTGTCCACTCAGTCCAAAATGTACCAACTTATTTCTCATGTGTATTAAGTCAGAAGTGTGAAGAGTCTAAAAAACTAGAAGACCCTTGGATCAGAGACAAACTTTATTCACAACAAAAGCAGTATTCAGGATACCATTATAGCACCAGGTCCCTGAGACCCAATCCCTCAGGGTAACGCACTGAGAGCCAGATGGAACCTATACATGTAGTAGGGTACCTTGAAAGAGACTCTGATCTAATTAGGAGACCAGATTCTTATAGAAGGGTTGCTTGCAAATCTACCCATTTTCCCTCCAAAGAAAGATATTATTTTTATTATCAGGGATTGTAAACAAATATCTTCAAGGGGAGACATCTTGTGTCTCTAAATCTTTGAGAAAATCTAAATACACATGTTCCTTAGGCAGTCTTTCTCGCTTTCTTTCCAGGGCTACCTGCTTGTACAAACATTCCTAAGAAGATGTGTGCATATAAGAATTACTGAGCATATGGGAATGCTACACACTCATAGAGAAAGTATGTCCCGATGGTATTCAGGTTGTTGGGAAATATTACAGTCTAACTGCTCTAAGTAGACTGTAAGCCTAAGGAGAATAGGAATGTTGTTCTATTTCATATACCTACAGTAATGTTGTGCATGCAGTAGGTACTCAATAAATACTTGTTGAATGAATATGATTGATTTTAAAGATTGTGCTGATGATGGTGGTCATGGTTTTTGCCCTGTCTCGATGTTCACAAGGAAATTAGTCTTTTTGAGACTTAAGGCAAAACATTCTGGAGAAATCACAGACAGAATAATGCAGAAGTCTACTAGTCATGTTTGCTCAAAAATATGTCTGAACAGGATAAATTATGTTATCCCTACTTCAAGGAAATAGTGATTCCCAAATTTGCAAAGTTTTGTTTTTTTGTTTTTTGGGGTTTTTTTGTACTTTTTTTTTTTTTTTTACTGATTTGTGGATTTATTTATTTATTTATATTCTACTGAGAATTGCCCACTATGTATAATCATATAATCAGAGTAATTAGAAAACATTAAATATTTCACTCCCCCTAATTGGAGATTACATTGCCATTTTCAATGTTCTAACAGTTGATGCATAATCAATAAAATCAACAGTAACAGAAAAATGAAAAAAAAAATGACCTGTTTAAATTTTTTTAACCTACCTTTTCCAAATGTACCTATTTTAATCTGTTTGAAACTTGCTAACATCTCATAAGATATGTGTACAATGGACTATATTTTGAGAAATAGAACTACCCTTTAGGTTCTTGGAATAGGGCAAAGTATTCACTGATTGGATTTCTAGTTTTACCTATCATTCTTGGTGCTAAAATATGAAATTAAAAAAAATTTATGTATTTTCAGGGAGAGAGAAAGAGAAAGACAAATAGGGAGAGAGAATCCCAAGCAGGTTCCTCGCTATCAGTGCAGAGCCTGATGTGGATCTCCATGTCATGAGCCACGAGATCATGACGTGAACTGAAATCAACAGTTGGATACTTAACCAATGGAGCCACCCAGGCACCCCTAAAAATATGAACTTCCTATGAATTCTCAATCCAGGAAATATTTTTCACTGAATTCTTCCACTTTATTTATTTATTATGTATAAGTAATGAAAAAAAGGCAAAAAGACGCTAAGAACGGCTTTCATCAAAACCATGGCTAGTGACTGGGGTGCCCTGGGTGGCTTGGTTGGTTAAGCAGCAGATTCTTGGTTTTGGCTCAGGCCATGATCTCATGGTTTGTGAGTTCAAGCCCCACATTGGGTCTCTGTGCTAATAGTGCAGAGTCTGCTTGGGATTCTCTCTCTCCCTCTCTCCCTGACCTTCCCCTGCTCTCTGTCTCTCAAAATAAATGAATAAACTTAAAAAAATAAATAAAAAACCATGGCTAGTGACTTGGTTGAGTACATGGTCTTAGAAGAAAATTAAAGAATTTTGTCAAGCTTTTAAGATATCATGTCCCAGGCCAGTGGTACCATTGTCACAGCTTCTCATCGCTTTCTCTCAGTTCTTTCCTCATACTTGTAATGATTCCAGGCAAACACACAGCATTTCCATTTGACAACAGCTGGTTACAGAAAGACAAAGAAAACTTTTCCTAGAATCCTTGACAAGAATTCCCATCAGGTCTCATCAGGCTAGAAGAAATGGTACTTATATTTAAAGGAATTATAGGGGCGCCTGGGTGGCGCAGTCGGTTAAGCGTCCGACTTCAGCCAGGTCACGATCTCGCGGTCTGTGAGTTCGAGCCCCGCGTCGGGCTCTGGGCTGATGGCTCAGAGCCTGGAGCCTGTTTCCGATTCTGTGTCTCCCTCTCTCTCTGCCCCTCGCCCGTTCATGCTCTGTCTCTCTCTGTCCCAAAAATAAATAAACGTTGAAAAAAAAATTTTTTTTTAAATAAAGGAATTATTAGCAAGGAGGGGCCAATTAGATCAGACTAATCACTACTATCCTCTGGAGTTAGGCCTGCTTCCCTTGAAGATATGGCCACCGTGAGGATAAGGCAAAATAACAGGGTTCTATTACCAAGGAAGGACAAAGGCTATTGCTTGGGCTGTTCTTTGTATGAGTTGTGTCTGAGGGAAGGGAATTGGGGATGGAGTGTTGGAATTTTCAATTTAGTTCACACAAAATCTCAATACTCAAACATGGAAGCCCTATGTGACAACCTAATATTTCATGTCATGTTTACAAGGCAACTCAAGTAAATAGTTTTACTGACATTTGAGAGGTGGGGAAGCTGAGGCAACACGTCCAATGCTTTGCTCAAAATCTCGTAACAAGCTGATAGTACAGAATTACAAAATCTAGATGGCCTAACTTCTAGAACCATCCCCTTTCCCATGTTCCCAGTGTATTCTTTTCTGAGACTTTGAACTTTGGTTATGTCTTTTGGATGAGGGGTATAAGGGTAGGGGTGGAGTGTTGGGTGTGGGGGGGGGGTTGTGGTCTCTTTAAATTGAAATGGCATTTATAAATAGTCACCTGCATTTGCTCATGAAATTACCCAATGGTTTCAGCCAAAGAGCACAAGTTTATGGCAGCCTATGCTAGCAGGGTGAACACCTGGAACAACGCCAGCCCTTCCAGCTAGCAAGCCAGTGTGAAATAAAAGCAACTTCATGTTGACAGCTTTGACAGAAGGTGCCACATACAAATTATAGTTAGTTCAAAAATTAGCTGCCAGATTATTAATTTGAAAGGAATGCGCACGGTGTAGTTTAGCCCCTCTAGATCCCTGGCTGAGCTTTCCAATCTGTTGCTGCTGCTCTCCCTACTTCCTTTTGCTCCTATCATAACACTGGAGTCTCTGAAAGTCCTTGCCAGGAGAGAGTCAGAAAGCAGAAAACAGCCAGGCAGGCTTTTGCTCCTTTGAAGTTTCCAGTGGGTCTTGGCTATGTATGTGGCTTTCTGAATAGTTAACTCACTTATAGAATTCAGTCAATTCCAGACCCTGGATTGATCATCTGTAAAAAGAGAAAATGCAAGATTGGAATAAATACTATAGGACTGATAATCTCTCAGGAACTTTTACAAAATGATTTTTCTCGTGTTAAAAATAATACATGATTATTAAATAAGTTAACATAAAAATATAAATTCAAGTGTAAAAATTACCATACCCATAGTTATGGCTTACTCAAAAATAACTCTTACCAATATTTTATTGTATGTTCTTTGAGATTTGATTTGCTCTTCACATATTGACATTTTTACATGACTCATATATACTGTTTTTCTTTCGCATAGTAATTGGATGTACTTTCCTGTCAATAAGCTAGATTTCTTTTTATTTTTAATGGCTGTATAGTATTCCATTGTATGGCTATTTCATAACCTACTTACCCAAACTTTTACCAGTCTATATTTCTGTGGCTTCCAATTATTCACCAGTGAAAATAAAACAGTAGTAAATACCCTTCTAGACACATTTTTATACTCTTGACTGTGTAATTTTACAGGATAAATTCTTTGAAAAGGAATCGTTGAGGCAAGGGCCCAAGATCCTTTTCAGCACTACTTAAGATGCAGGGTCACCTAGGCAACCACCTCAAATCACATCTTGTCTTCTAGTGAGAACTCCCTCTCTATGTAATGGCCCCCAAATTAGCAAATTTCTAGAACTGCACTTCTGTTGGGGCTTTTCACTTCTGATCCAGCATGCAAGCATAAAATGATTCCTTTTTTGCTCATTTTTATGGGTGATAATGTGTTCCTCCCACCCGGCACTTCCTTTTATATCACTACAGCTGTAACAAGAGCTTATAAAAGCAGCAATCGAGGTTACCTGAAAACCTTTCCCTTGTTAGCTTGGCTCCAAAACCTAGGACTAGATAGAATCGGAAGACAGTAGCTCAGCCCTGGTTATATAAAGGTGCTCTTGGGTATATCATTAACTTTTCCTCTTTGGTTTATCTGTTAAAAAAAAAAATAGCGGTACAATTCATATGTTAGGCTTTAGCAGATGGGCTCACAGGCCTTGTTAGGGCAGACCCAGTCTGTCGCCCTCCCTTAACACAAATGAAAGCAGTTTACTTTAGAAAAATGCTAAGTGAATGAGATACTTAATAATAATAAACAAGTATCTTAATACTCTGTGATTAGCACTCTGTAATGACTAATGTTTAATCCTCCCTGTTTCTGTCAAAAATCCATTTCATCAGACACGGAAATGGCCTAAATTATTTGATACGCATTAGCTATGAAAAAGACCTCTTGCAGCACTAGATATTTAAGTCTGTGACCCTTCTGAGCTGCAGCAGCAATTACACGAGCTATCTGTTCCATTCAGACCCAAAAAAGAAAGTATTCAATGCCAGCAGCCCAAAGCACAGTAGTTTCAAACTCAAGATACTCTCATTTCAGTATTGACTTATATAGTCTCCCTTACCACCCCTTACCCCAAAATTGCTCTTGTTACCCTCCAACCATCTCAAAGATATCTCAAAGTGTGTCTTTGAGATTTCTCAAAGATTTCTTAGGACCACATGCAGAACGATTGCCTACTTGTTAAGTTGCAGGCTCCTGGGCCCTATCCTGCCCTAAAGAGAAGGTTCTTGAAATATGCAATTTTAAATGAGTACCCCCCAGGTAATTTAGATGCACTCCAGTATTTGAGGACCTCTATTACACTAGACCATGCATCGGAAACATTCACATGCATAGAGGCACCTGGCAACTAGTTAAGATGTAACTGAGATCTGAGCTGGGCCCCGAAGTTCTGCATTTCAAGGTCTCAGATGTGTTGATGCTGCTGGTCTGTGGACCCCAGTTCGAGTAGTGAAGTCTTACTGTGGGACACTTGAAGGACAAGTCTCTGTCATTCATTTTGTAACCCCCATGTGTGAGTAAGCCTAATGGATGTTTCTTTGACTGAACAAACACATGGATATCAAATCAGTGGAGGTAAGAATGCTGGAAATATTATCTAGTCTATAACTAATAGTGTGATATTTATGTTTGTGTTCCTTTTAATATATAGGACCTCGGGATGGTTAGTTGTCCTAGTCAGGTGTACATATACCACACAAAAGGCGGAGGCAGCTATTGCAGGAACAGCTATAAAGATAGCTATTGTTTATGGACAACAGTGGGGTTTTGTTAAGTAACAAAAGAAATGTTGGTAAAAAGATGTGATTGGGAAATCTATGATGTTCAAGACATGTGCAGTGATGGAATATTGTAGAGGTTGGCTCTGCTTTTGCAGGAAAGAATTGAGAGAAAACAGTAGACTCTATTCCCAGATTACTAGGCTACTGATTAATTAGGTCTTCTAACTCCATGGTTTGCCAAATCCTACAGAAAGCACCTGCCTTAGTGATACATTTTATGTAAGGTAGTCTCAGAGCATAAAAAGGGGTGGAGGCCTGGCATTTGGATATCTGATTGTCCTGTTCCTGCATGCTAATAAATGCTTGTATTTGGGACTAAATTTCCCTGACACTTGTTTTCATTGTAACCTGTTTGAGTGTGTAAGAAGTAGGTCTATAACTCACATCTAACTCTAACCATGGTGAATAAGAAAATTATCTCAGATCTGCAGGCAACAGGAAACACCTGGGTTCAGATTCACTGCCATCTTTATATTTGATCTGTCCACAATAGCTAAAATAGTTAAAGTGACTCACAAAGAATTACATAACCAACACCAGCCATATTGATTGGAATCTATATCCATGTAATGCTTCTGCTCTCTTTACAAGCCCTTGACACAGAAAAGTAGATGATATGCAACAGACTAAAAGTTTACATTGAGGATGTCTCTTCCCAGGACATTTCAAATACAAACAGGGAGAAGCAGAAAGGGCCAAGAGCTGGCTCTAGCCTGATTATACTAGTTATGTGTCCCCCTAGGGTTGAAGATATGCAGTTGAACCAGCAACCATGATCCTCATTCAACTCCCAGAGGAGAAAGGAGTGAGCTTGGCACCAACTTGTCCTACCATCTCCATTCAATTGAAAAATAGTAAATTTCTCCTTTAATGAAAACTTGTATCTGGGGAAGTATATATTGGGAAGGCTATAGTATCCTAAGTAAATAAATAATAGTAATGATAATGATGATGATGGTAACCTAACTACAAAAATATAAGTTGAAACATTACTAACATTTTAGTAAAAATTAGGTATTGGATATACATTTTTCTGATCAAACCTTTAGTGATAAATGGGGTGATATATGGAATAATATGTACAAAGGTAAGAAAATGTGAAATACGTTTTCATTATGTGTTAGGGAACAAAGTTCTCGTATTTCAGTAAAACATTAGGAGGTTTTGCCTTGTGAGATGGTACAAGGTACTTTAAATGACTGTTGAGAATACGGAAGTCTAATTTAAGCAGAGCTTGAACAAGAGGCCCCACAGAGAATACTTCCCTTCCTCTGGAGATTCAGAAGATATGTGGCACACATGGAAAGACAGAGGAGTGAGGAGATCAGGGAATTTTAAGGTTCACAGAGCAACATGCATGAATGCTTTCCCAAAATTTACTCAATTACATACAGTTTAAATGAGAAGGGGGAGGAGAATGCATTTTGATCATCAAAGTGCAAGTTAAACTTTGGTCCTAGTCAAAATTGTATTACATGTTCTATGAAAAGGAATCTGGCTTGAAAACCCAGGAAGGAGACTCACTGCTGGTTACTTTTGCTTCTCCTGAAAAACCTTGTCATTCCTCAAGTCAATCCTGGTCTTGTTGAATTTAGGCCATTCTTGCTGAGCTAACTAGCCCAGGGAGGTTAGCGGTGATACCATACAGAAATGAGTATAGGATGACTTTAGGGACCCAAGCCCAAATTTTATCACAGGGGTTGGCAAACTTTCTGTAAATGATCAGATAGTACACATTTTACTCACTGGGGCCATCTGCTCTCTGTCACAAGTATTCAAGTGCACCACGGTAGCGCAAAAGCAACTATAGACAATATGTAAACAAATGAATATCACTATGTGCCAATAAAACTTGATCTACAGAAGCAGGTGGAGGGCTTAGTTTGCCACATCCTCCTCTGTATCAGTGAAATGTATGTCTTTTTCTTGCTGTTTCATGTGAGTTAAAAGAAGCATCTTTTATAATAGACCTTTCATGATTCCTTATTAACAGTTTAACAAACAATTCTTTAGCACAAAGTATGTGGACTACACTGTATTAGTACTAGGTGTCAGGGGCTTGGGGGGGGTAGTTTGGGAATGGGAAGAAAGGAAAATGGATAACATCAAGTTTCATCACCCCAAAGTAGCTTAAAATATATCTAGGAAACATAAACATGAAAGTAAATAGACCATGTCAAGGAGCAGAATTATATTTAGTGTATAAACAGCGAGGTACAGGTAAAAACTGTATGTATTCTTCGTATATTCCATTGTCCTAATGGTATATGGATGGTAAAGAATTCTCCCAAAGGCCAAGAGATCTACAGTTGACTGAAGTGATAATGTATCCATCCATGAAATTGAACTCATTGTGATTAGTCATTATCTACCTCATCATCTTCTTTGGAAAGACACTAATTCTAATGCTTTCTGCTATCTGATGTATCACCTGTTCTCAAATTTCAACGTTCCGAAGAATCATCACCAAGCACTCTTGTTACAATGCAGATTCTGGTTTAGTAGGAGTGGTATACTGGGTGAGAGTGCAGTTTGCAGTTCCAACACTGTCACTGGTGCCTGTTACCAGTACAAATTCTTGAGTGGCAAGGTCTGACGATACTTTCACAGGTCTACGAAATGCATCCATGTTGGATGAGAAGCCCAACATTCTAGACGAAAATATTTCTTCTAGAGGAATTTCAAAGTGTAAATTTTGAATAGATAAATGATCTTACTTCCTTAACAAATCTTGCCAACTTTCTTCCCCAAGAGTAAGGTATAAATAAATCCCCCCATTTGTCTTTTATGCATTTTTATAGTGTGAAAGCTACTATGACAATACAAGTAGATTATCTGAGTTGGTTAACACTTTATGCTAAACCTTAATATTACACTCTGGGTTGGAATAGCTTCATAAGTAAACATGAAAGAATAGGATAAAGAAGAGGGGGAGTTTGTTAAGTAGATAAAGGATCACAAATGTTTAGGTCATAGAAGCTGCCTAAGGCAGCTAAAGGCTGGATTGAAACTGCTGGAATAGCAGTGGATACATAAAAGGATTCTAGACCCAGGGCTGAAAGAGCAAGATGCAGAGAAAAAAGTCCAGAGGAAGTGGGTAAGGAAAGACCCTAGAATTTCCTCCACTTTACACTGAAAGGATATGAGGGATGATCTGCTTTTTGTTTCTCACCTTTCTGATCCCGTGTTCCTAAGGCATACCTACCAGAGTTACTTTGAAACTGTGGGCACCACATTATGCCTTCTGCCTCCTTCCGGTACCCAACCCCCAGGCTAGCATAACAGAATCTCAGGGAGGAAGCCGAGGAGTCTGATGTCTGATACATCCCATTGTTTTGGGGATTCATAAAGCTTACATATTGTACACATGGGAAACCCAAGGTTGCCAAAACTTAGCTGAATCATTTTTCCATAGTTGGTCTTCAAAATGAAACCTCCTGACCCTAAGGCTCCTATCACTCTACTCCAATCTCTACTCTTCAGTTCATGAAAGCATTTTTTTAGAAACTCAATGGCATTGTATGGGCCGTTTGCCAATTATTTATAAGGTCATCTTTTTTAATATTATGTAGTTTGTTATCACGACATTTTGGAAAAGTGCTTACTTATCCTCATAACAGTGCCTGCACTATTGATAATATGATCTCATGTAAAGCTTGATGAATTAATTGTTACTGCCTTACCCACTTAATAGCAAGATCAATTTATTCAAAATGTTTATTTGACAAATGGGGTGTGCGTAGTAACACAAGAAGTATCCTAAGAAATGCTATATATGTTAACACAGACCCTGTCCTTAAAAGGCTTGCATTTTTAGTCATGAAACATATTCACGAAAATCTTTTAAGAAATACTCAATGATTTGCCCAGAACAATTATATAGGATTTCTAATAAAATATTATGAAAAAATATAACATGTGCACCCTATGAGAATAGTTCATTACAGTGAGTTTTAATTGTCTATTTGTATCACTCATCATATTAAGAAAAAAAAAAAGCAAGGAAGCAAAGGTTAACTATTGCCTAAGACAATGACTATGCATATTAGTCATTGAACAATGTTTTTTTACATATGTATATATTTGCTGTATATAAAAAATATATATTATCTAAATAGACGTAATTTATTCATTTCATTTATATAGTGTATTACTTATCTATAAGATCAGATTCATTAGGCCATTGTGTTCTTTTCTATTTTGGAAAAATAATTTATCAGTATAGATATTTTTGTTTCAACAACTTAACCAATGCTTCTTAAACTTCAGTGTGTAAAATTATGCTATCAAAATTTTAAAACTAATATTGAATACCAAATATTTTGCATATATACACTATACATCTATAAACACCAATTTATTCCTCCTATGAAGAATACATACCCTATTATAGCAAGTGCTTTACATAAATTACTTCATTTTTATCCTCACAACAACCTTATGAGATAGGAAATGATTTTTAACTGCTATTTTACAAATGGGGAATCTAAAGTGAGTTAACTGAGGTCACAAAGTTATTGAGGGGTGAAAAGAGGCTAGAAGGGACAAATTCCAGAAGCTATTCTTTCAGCCACTAAGGTACAACCCTGGGGTCAGCAAAATATGTGCCCCTTTCAGGCCAAATCCAACAACTGCCTGTTTTTGTAAATAAAGTTTTATTGAAACAGAGCCATGGTCTATTCCTTGTCTATTCCTTTAAGTATTGTCTATTCCTTTAAATATTCCTTTAAGTATGGCTGCTTGAGAGCTAAAACAACAGAGTTGAATACTTGTGACAAAAATAGTATGTCCCTCTTAGCTTAAAATATTTACTATCTGATCCTTCACAGAAAAAAAGAAACCGTCAATCCTCCTATTGTATATCAAATATACCATTCAACTTTATGGATTAAAGGAATAGCTGTGTCCTATAATTTTAAAATGTGTTAATACAGTGCATAAATTACATAAATATAATTCCAACTTTTCTTATTATATTTCCAGTTAGTGTATAGGTACAATTCATCATACTTTTTTATATTTTTTTGTTATTTTGATGAATGATTTATAAGCCAAAGTTAGAACTAACTTGCATTCACTCTTAACTAAACATTCTAAACATTAGAATTTGGCTCAGTCTGCATTGGAAATGTTTGCCTATTAGGATTAACATTTTAACTTGTACTCTTCTTAAATAGGTTGCAAAATATTTATAGTTTAGAAATCTAATGAAAGTTTGGTGCTATTTTGGGATAATAGCTTTAAAATATATTTATTTTTAATCATATTTTCTTACCATGCTCCATTTTAGAAGCTACAGAAAAACATACATTGTAAAATTACTAATAAATTGTAGAAGGGTTGTGCAGCATATTTTTCTTACTAATTTTAAGGAGGAGTTTTTCAACATTATTGTGAATCATAATTATGTCATTATATGTTATAAATATATTACATGTATTTACACTACATAATTAGACCTAATTCTAATTATGTAGATTCATGGTAATCAGCTAAAATTTGCTTTAAAAAACCAAGATAATTCCTCTAACAGATGCTACCTTAATAGAATATTAATTTTGAGAAAATCTCATGAAAATAGGAAAATTAATAAGTAATGATTAAACTTCTAACATGCATGCTGAATAAGATACCATGCCACCGCTCTCCTAAAGCTTTATTATAAGAAAAAGTGTTCCGAGAGACCCTCAAAAATTTTGTAAATAATGTTTTGGAGAAATCCTTTCTTAACTTGAAAGAGAAAGCAATCCAATAATAAAACCTCAAAGTTTTAAAGATTTGTTTTGGTTATAACATAAATACTTGCTTTTCAAAGCTCCTTATATAAAAACGTTTTTAAAGTAACAAAGAGGTAAATAAAAACACTATTTCCCACTGGAATCTTGCTCTGTAGATGTTAAATCTAGCATCATTGCTGTAAATTGCTAGTTGTAGTCTTTGATTGACATGTTTACCCAGATAATGTAACAGTTTTTGTGAAAGAAATCTACTTAGTGTCTGGATGACATGAAACATGTTTCTTGTGGAAGGAAAAGCCCCAAAGTGTTCTTTCAAACGGGAGCTTTTCTCTCCAAATCTTCTGAGCTGATAACGAATCGTGTAATTTATTTTACTCCCTCATTTACCCAACTAGTAGTTCAGTTACAGTGTGCATCTTAAATATACTTTTAAAATCCCCTTGATGGCTCTGTCCTTGATTTTATTTCCTGATTAATTTTCAACTCTGCGTTTAGGAGGACCCCATTATGTACCATAAAATGTTTGACCAAGAACCCATGTGGTTGTCTTGAGTGAGCTTGGTTGTTTCTGTGGGTTTAAACCTGACTCTCTTTTCTAGATACTTAAGCAACTTCTCAGCATGCTTCGAATGAAGGAAATTATTTATTATTTCCAATGTTTTTTCCACTAAGTGTAAAGTACATTTTTTTAAAAATTTCTCTGTAAAGCATATTCTTTCTTTTGAAGCTGCTGCAGATGTCAAATGTATATGAGGATGATAAAGGATAATTCCAAACCTTCTTGAACTTGTGCAGGAGAATTTAATCTTTCCATGACCTTGAGCCTTGAGGGTGTAATATAGAACATGATCAGGACACGACAAGGAGGAAGCAGAACAGACACTTCTTAGAAAACTGGTCAGAGTGGGTAGCAGTTTGATTGTGAATGGTGGACTACTCAGCCAATAGACTTGAGATCAGTAGTTGGTCTGTGTTGAGCTCCTCCATAGCTGATGAACTCTAGAGCCAAGTCAATTGTCTTTACGCCAATGACTTGTTGAAATGGGCCAATCATGTTTCCTAGTGAACTTTTGTGGCCATTGTTTTTAGAAGTCCTTTCCTCCCTTTGATTTGGGAGGCCACCATCCCAAGGGGTTATTCCTGCCCTTTGATATCCATATGCAAGTCCTTATTCTTCTCTGAATTAATATCACTTTGACAGTCTGAAATCCCCAACCCATAAAAACTAATCTCTGTTTTGGCATAGGTTTTCCTAGCCTTGGGGACAGTAAACTCCTCAGTTTCACATTCAGTATATTTCCGTTATTATTTTACTTTTACCAGGGAAATTGAATTAATGCTGAACAAATAAACCAAGTCCACAAAGTTTTATGCCAGCCATATCTAGAGCAGACTTTCACTAGTTATGGTTTAATATGTGTAGTTTCAGTTATTCACATATCATTTGTAATTTTTGTGCCAAGATACAAATTTGATCATGCCCTTCAAAGCTTAGTTACCTTAGAGTCATTCCATTCAGCAGGGAACCTGGAACCCTCATTTCAGAAGAGCTCATTAATTTGATTCTCATTATTGTGCAGCAGCTAAGGAAAAATGAGGAGAACTTTAATTTTTTTTTTTTTTTTTTTTTTAATGAACACTGGCTACTAGCCTAACAACTACTAGTCCTAAGCATGGAAATACGGAGGATTAGGAGAAGGGATGGTTCATAAGTACAAAATTATTTTGTAAATTAGTATAATAGTTATTAATATTCAGGATTTATCTAAAGGAGTTATTTGTAATTATTTGGTTATAACTTAATTTTGTGGGAGAGATAATAAATACAATGCCATCTGAAGGGGAACTTTCTAAACCATCATTGGCATGTCTTGTATATGACTGGCTACTTCTAATTACATTCTATAAACATTATCTATACAGCCATCCTTAGCCCTAAAGAAGGACTCCGCCTGCCTTGTCTTCAATCTTTTCAAAATATTTCTAAAGACTAGATCTGTACAACCTTCTAAATGCCAAGGGAATTGGCCCAATCTTTGTTCTTGGCAACTGAGAAAGTAAAAGAAGTACTAGAAAAACACTAGAAAAGAATTATATAGATTTCAGAAACTGTATGGTCCTAGGAAGTCAGTACTTGTTGACTATTTTTTAAAATAGGGGAATGGCTTGTTTTAATTTCACTGGAAACTAGACCACGAAGGTCATTTATTTTGATGCAAAAGATTATGTGTTTTGTTTTAATTCAGTAGCATGTCTATGGAGCCTAAAATGATGCCTTGGGAAGAGGAGATGCTTCAGCAATACTTAGAAGTGACCTTTATTTCATTCTTTTTTTTTTTTTCTTTTATGTATTTCTTTGTGCAACACAGAAAGTAGCATAGCACAGTCTTATTAGGTGCTTAAAATAATCTGGAGAGCAAGTCAGTTAAGATGACTTGGAAGGAATGGGCCAATGTGTGAAATATGTCCCATTACTCCCCTTGCTGTGACCAAGGCAGACACCACTAATCCATCACAGCTCTCTTTTCTTCTGAGCCTGGATGCAGATTCCTTCTCAATACAGGGCTCCCACCAGTCACTGCCAATCCATTGGTAACTATTTCCAAACTACTGTCATTATTAAACTAGACTGTTTTCCTAAATCCTTAAACAGAGGTAGCATCTTATAACATTTTCTTGCCTTTCAAACTACCACTGTGATTAATTTCTATTACCTGTTTCAGACGGTCGATTAATCTCATGCCTTTAAAATACTGACCTAGGGGCGCCTGGGTGGCGCAGTCGGTTGAGCGTCCGACTTCAGCCAGGTCACGATCTCGCGGTCCGTGAGTTCGAGCCCCGCGTCGGGCTCTGGGCTGATGGCTCAGAGCCTGGAGCCTGTTTCCGATTCTGTGTCTCCCTCTCTCTCTGCCCCTCCCCCGTTCATGCTGTGTCTCTCTCTGTCCCAAAAATAAATAAACGTTGAAAAAAAATTAAAAAAAATAAAATAAAATACTGACCTAGATGCAGGTGTTTTGTGGATGCAATACATTCGCATTTTTGTAATGAAACAGAAATTTTCAAAAAAATATTTGAAATGCATCATTACCAAGAAAGCTAAAGCCTTGATTTCTACTAATCTACTGGTTCTCAATCAGGAGCAGTTTTACCTACTAGGGGACATTTGGCAATGTCTGGAGACATTTTTGGTTGTTCCATGTGGGGAGGAAGTACCACTAGCGTCTAGTTGGTGGGGCTAAACATCCTACAATATACAAGACAGCATCCTACAACAATTATCTAGAACCAAATGCCAATAGTGTTGAAGTTGACAAATCCTGCACTAAGCTATTAAAACACTGAGTTTTAGCATCGATGTTGAAGGGAATAATTTTGTAACTGAAATCTTTAAGCTGTTAATTTGATTTATACTAAAAACTATTAAATACTCTTTACTATTAAACACTCTATTTTAATTTATTTTTTGTATAGGTGAAAATAACAGAAGAGAGGAGGAGATACCAGATAACTAGGAGACCCCATACTTCCTGATTTGATTGATTGATTTTTATTTGAGTATAATTAACATGCAGTGCTCTATTAGTTTCACCTATAAAATGTAATGATTCAACAATTCTACACATTTCTTAGTGCTCACCAAGATAAGTCTACTCTTAATCCCCTTTATCTATTTCCCCCATCCCCCTACCCAGCTCTCCTCTGGCACCCATCAGTTCTCTATATTTTAGAGTCTCTTTTTTTGTTTGTCTCTCTCTCTCTCTCTCTCTCTCTCTCTCTCTCTCTCTCTTTTTCCTTTGTTCATTTGTTTTGTGTCTTAAATTCCATATATGAGTGAACACTCTTTTTTAAAGAAAAGTGTTGTTATCCTCATATTTGCAATCTACCTTTGGTCTGGTGTTACCAATTTGATGAATAAGACATTCCCCAAAGACAAACGTTCAGTAGGATGCCGTGGGTCCTGCCTACAGAATACAATTGAAACTCAGCATTGTAGTTCTTTTTCATCATCAGTGAATGAGCAAAGTGTGAGTTGTTCAATGTTTCGCACTGTGTTGAATCTCACACTGAGAAACTGCTCTTGTAATACAAGATGGATTTCAAGGGTTCTCCATTTTTTTTTAAGTGTTAAGTTTAGTCTAGCAAGATTTTTTTTTTCCCTGTGAAAACTCAGTGCTATCTCCTAAGCAGACCGGTTCTTTATTTATGAAATTTTTCCATTACCAGATGTGGTTAAGTTTTCCCTAATGAAGTGATGGGAATGAGAAGGTTTTGCTTATACCACCCCCAAACAAAACTTTACTTTCTGAGGATTAAATCCACCTCCACCCTTCCTTTGTCAACCAGAGGCAGTGAATGTCTTTTAGACTAAAAGATTCTAAAGGCACAGTGGCTGAGAACATTTCATATTAACTCAAATATATAAGCCTTAATAAGCCAATTTCCTATTCAGTTTAATCTATTTTCAGCAGATCAAAATAATTAAAAATGCTAACAGTTATGGTAATTTTCAATACACTGTGAGAGAAGCAATTTAGATAGCACCTTCCCGACGAATCTATATTTGTATAAATGCTGATCAAGAATATTTGTTCAATTTTCTACAGATCAAACATGAATAATTTTTTCCATATTACTCCTTCCATTGTTGTGTTTTCCCTCTATCTAGTTATCCATTTGCTGCTGGCATGCTGCTCTAGGAAGATTTGATTAAAATCAATAAGTTATTGGGAAGATGGCAATTAGCAGTCTTTCACCTATAATAGCATTGTCTGTTAAGCTTCCTTTGTGTTAATCACAATATTTTAGCAAGACTCTCCTATCCAGCCATGCAATTTAATGAAATGGAAGGTTTAAAAAGCATCCTTAATTTGGGGACTGGAAATACGCTTCTCTGTTTTTCACTGTTTTGATAGGAATACCCAACATTTCTGCAGTACATCAGAATCTTTATCTCCTTTGAGAGTTCCCCAATTTTAAGATCTCAGAAATAACTGCACAGAAGTTTATACTGCATAAAGCTCAAGTCAGTTCAATGTAGCATCAAAAACATACCAGCAAATATCAACATATAGATTTGTTTAACTCTTTCAAAGTGACTTGATAGTTTGTTCATAATAGATAATTGGCATAGAGGAGTTCTTCACTTTCACTGTATTATATTGAGTGGTAAATGCCTGGGCTAAAGGCTGAACCTTGACTAATGCCCTTTGACAGCAAGTAATGATTGTCCAAGTCATTAATTAGAATGAGGTCATGGTACCTTTTTTTTTTTTTTTTTAATGTTTATTAGCATTAGCTTCTTTGTTCTGAAGACTCCTTGGTTCCTTTTTAGTCACTCTTTCTTTAAAGGGAACACACATATACAACCAATGTGCTTGCTATTTAACCATTTTGATTAGAAGGGCCACTTTTACTCAAAATTTCTGCATAATGGTAGTTGCAATGAAAACATAACCACTTACGGAGATAAGTGAACATTGTTCATTTCAGACCTGTAGCTAAGACCCTAATTCATAAATTTACTACTATTCTCTGGAGAATTAGTGAAAAAAAAAACCCATTAAATTGGAGATATTCAGATAAATAGTGGACATTTGGAAACGTTTTGATTTCTTAGAATACTGCCTATTCAGCTTTTGCTTAATAATATAAGACTTGGTGTGTTTGTCAGCTGGTACATCTAAAGATGCAAAGTCCCCAGCTAGTATATGCAAATTGTACAAAAGAAATATGGAAATTGGTTTTAGCCTCAAGGATTTTTTTTCTTTTTCTTTCTTTCTTTCTTTCCTTCTTTCTTTCTTTCTTTCTTCCTTTCTTTTTTTGTCTATAAAGGAAAAGAAGTAAAGGAATGGATAATGAAATTACATGGGTTATTCAATGTGATTCTTTTTTGGAGGAAAAGAGAAACTATAATATTAATTAATCAGATTTTTTTCACTCTGTAGTATTCAAATTCTCTAAGTAACAGTGCCTTGCTCCATGATACTTGACACTTAAGACACACAACATTGCCTTGGCTCCTTTTAAAACAATAATGATAATAATTTTACCTCTATGCTAGGATGATTTCAGGTACTTGGTATCATTTTTATTCACCTAATGAGGTCAATTGACTATTTTTAATAATAGTGAGTCTCTTATTAGACTCAAAAGAAAGTTGAAAAGACTTTTTTCTAGCTGACATCTGAAATTCTTGTTGCAAAATAATTTTGATTACAATATCAGAATTCTTCAAAAAGATTGTACAGTAAGAAGACCAGGGCAGTGGGTAGGTATCTAGAAAGGTAAAAGGACTCCAAATAAAACTTTGTTCAGTTTGTATTTTGCCTTGAGCACTAGCTTTGTTCATAAATTTGCAAACAACAGGATGAAAACTACAAAATAACACACCGGTTGGGATTTCTGAGTCCTGTTTCTAGAGATTCTAATAAAACATCTAATAGGTGGGATTAAGGAATGTGTATTTTAGCAAACATCTTTGTGATTCAGACGCAGGTGGTTTGAAGTCCACAGTTTGAGAAACACTGGCTTAGGGTCAAAGAAAATTCATGATTTCCATCATAATGCCACCCATGTTACAGTTAACCACAATATCATTGATATTATTGCTTCTGGATCAGATGTGATTGAAGGGTTTGCTCAGGTAGGTTTTGCCCTGTTGCTCAAACTTCTTGAACACATTGAAGAGTATTTTTGATGGAAATCTATTTTTAAAATTTGAAGACATCAGATTCAGGGTCAGCTTCAGAGGCAAACTACTTAGGCAGTCCTCCAGAGCACCTCTCTGTAAGGGATACTAAATGGTCCAGGGGTATTGCTGCAAGTATAATGAGATAGAAGAAGCTGTATTTTTCCAGAACTTTTCTTTGATTGAAAAGATGAACATGATTCACTGTTTGGGGTTTGAGGGTTGGATCCGATAATATCCCCTGAGTAAATGCTTTAGAAATGTCAGTTCTTTTCCAAAAAGGAGAATCTGGTTAACTGATGGGACTTTGTTTTGTTGAGTGGGTGATGAGAGTATAGGGGAATGGAGAAGGTCAGAGCTAAGTCTCTTGGCACAACAGAGAGAGAATTTCCTATTTGGTCCACAACTTACAGTAGAGCAGAAGTCATTTCTGGAACACACTGACTTCTTCAGGGATTTGTACCCATTACCTATTTTTGTTCATTCATCAAATATATTTTAATCATCTCTGATATGTTGGTGAATTAAAAAATTAAAAAGACAGTTTCTTATTCCTAAGGATTTACAGTGTATTCGGAAGACAGGAGGCAAATAAACAAAATGCTCAGTAAGTGGCTAATGTCTTGTACAAGTAGAAGAGAGTATGAGGGAGGGCTGGGCAGCTGAGCACTAACGAAACAAAATCCTAAACTTTATGCTAAGAAATTGGGATATTTTATACACAGGACTTGTAGAGGAACATTAATCTGCATTTTAACATGTTTTTCAATTGAATTCTATTAAAATTTAAATATATTGATGCTTGATGATTAGAAAAACTTAAAGAATTTTGAGCTGCATGCTTACATGGTCATATTGGCACACAAGTTCCTTCTGAGGGGAAGTACAAGATGAATTGAAGGCAGCAAACTGAAGGGAGGAAAAAAAAAACGAATAGTCTAGATAAGAGATGATATGGCTCTCAACTAGGTTAGTAGTGAAAGGAATGAAACAAAGGGATGACGGAGGGAATAAACCGGAGAGAAAGAAAAGGAAGCATATTGTAAATGACTGGGCAACTAATGTGATGTGAGGGGTGAGAAATAAAAAGGCTAAAGGAATGCTTAGGTTGGCAACTGTGTCAATTAAAGTGCCATTTGCTCAGATAAAGAGGAGAAGCCCTTTCTTTTTGGTTGGCAGTATAGCTTTGGAAAAGGATAAGATAATAAGATTGCTTGTGAGAATGTTGAATGGAATAAGCACTTCTAAAATTGATTAGGCCTTTATTAAAGCATTAAACATATACTTAATTAATAGCTTCTGAATGCTCAATTCTAAGTGAAAAAAATGGCTTATCATCATCTGCTTTAATTCTGTCCCCAAGAGTCACTGAACAAGGAAAGCTAATAGATAAGGGACAGTTAGGGGAGATCGTTTTTTGGACCATAGAAGCAAATAAGTTTAGAAACCAACATGTCTTGTAGATTAAACATCAGTTTCTCCTCATGGAGACAAAACAGATTTCAGTAGCCCAAGACCAGTCCTCCAGATAAGATTTGCTGTTTCTGAAGACAAAAGTACCCTGAAGCTGGGACATGTATGAAAGAGATAAAATGGAATATAAGGGCATCTGGGTGGAATAGAACACATTCTCTGCTTTGTAGGCCTTCTGAGAATCTCTCCAGAAGACCCCTGCTTAGAAGGCCTCCTACCTCTCCAAAGTTTGTTCAAAGGACTTTCCATAGATGTTATGAATTAATGGTGAAGTCATATTTTGAAAATATATTCCTCTGCATATAAATTGTAATCTCCATGAAGGTAAAAACTATAATTATCCTATTTATAGCTGTCAGGGTTCAGAGTTTAATCAGAGAAGCAAAACCACTAGCAGATACATGCATGTAATATCAAGGGTTTTGCTATAGACATTTGACCTTACGCAGTGCGGGAGTTGATGATGCAGTCTCTGTAAGGCTGCTGTCTTCATGTCACATGCTGATGATTAAAGTCCACAAGCACACAGATAAGAGGATAAGGTGGGTGTAAAGTTGAGGAGATTAAGAATAGATTAGAACCTGGGTGGCTCATTCAGTTAAGAGTCTAGCTCTTGACGTGGGCCCAAGTCATGATCTCAGGGTTTGGTTCATGGGATCGAGCTCAGCACTGACAACACGGAGCCTGCCTGGGATTCTCTCTTTCCTTTCTCTCTGCCCCTCTACTCTCCACCCCTCTCAAAATAAATAGACAAAAAAAAAAAAAAAAAAAAAAAAAAAAAAAAAAAAGCAGGCTGGAACCCTCATGGACTGAAACCCGTGTCAGTTTTTGTTTTTTGTGTCCTCTGACAATGGTGATAGGGATGTCCTGTAGCAACCCTCCATTTTGATGGAAATAAACACATATTCCTGGCCCAAGACTCAAGTTTAAGGAAGTTCCAGGGAAGGTGAAGTATTATAAGCCCAGCTGGTGAATCACATCAATAAAGTGAGCCAGCAGATCATTGACATGTGAAATTCAAAATGGTTCTGGTTTCAGTTGCATCTTACAAATCTTCCCCAAGTAAATGTTTCCTGTGGCCCACTCTAAGCAGAAATAACAGAAAAGGGAATTCTGAGAAATGCTGTTCTGCTTAGCTAAGTTGCCACCTTACAAAGGCACCACAATAGCTATACCTTCAGCACCTTCAGAATGCCTAGCACAGAGTAGGCACTAAACTAACATTTACAGAGAAAATAAATAAATAAATGACCTAAGGAAGGGGGAGGGCTTACCAAAGGCTGACATGAGTGCAAAGAGCAAGGATGAAATAAATGTTTAATCAGTCCTTTATCGTGCTACACAATGGAGTCCAAAGTCAAATGAGAAAGCGCACACAACTCTCTGTGTTTCTGTCTCTTTCACATGTTTTCTCTCCTTTTCTCTTTAAAATGTGTGAAGTATAGGTAATGAATTAGTTGAAACAGCAATGTCCTAGTTTCCAGGCTATAAACTCATCACTGTAATAACTACAAAGCCTTTATAGTAATGGCACATGAGTAGGAATTTGTGAAATGAAATTTTTGGCAGTTCATTAGTAAATTTGGGTTTTGCCTCAGCCTTAGGGAACAGAAGGGATCCCAGAAGGTATAGCAATCAGCAGATGAACTAACCCTCCCCTCAGTAATATGAAATGCTATTTTGAAAGAATTAAACAATGAGAAATAAAGCCTGGAAAATGAAATAATAGCTCATTAAAAATAATCTTTTTGAGTTATGTGGGATGGGAGAAAATACATTCTAATCGCCACTGTAATTCAGATAACTAATATGGTAGTTTCAAAGGAATTTTATTGTGTGTTCGTAAAAAGTTCTTTTACACTGGTAGGCTAAATGCTTCAAGGTCTATATCATGCTTTAATTCATTTTGTGTCCCTGGAACCTATCAGAATGCCAGCATGTCTTAATGCTCAATAATATTTGTTGGAAGAATAAATGAGAGAATGAATTTAAAACATTTAATCAATCGGAAACCTGGGAAATATTTACTCCAAAGATTAGAAGAAGACTCTGCAGTTAGTTAATGATACAGACTTGAGTTGCAGGCAAAATGCAGCTTAGAACACTGAATAATGGGTTCTTGTGGGGGCAGGAAACTGGCCTCAAATGTTTATTCCTCCCCCAAAGTCACCCGTAAGAAAACTAAAAGCTAGAGGAAATCATGGATTTGAGGAATGAGAAACAAAAACCGGAGGACCTCTGAGGAGTCAGGTCTGCCTTGGCTCTCTGGGTGTTTGGGGTAGGTGATGTTTCAATTATGAAGCAGAGGCCAAAATGAGGTAGACTTAAGGACACAGCTTGTACGGTTCTATGAAGTGTTGTTCCTCCCCTTTTACTGCAGAAATTGGACATAGTACTCCAGGTCTCCAGGGTACACTAAGAGCAGGATCAGATCAGAAGTATGTCAGAGCCATATTCACGTGACCGGATAAAATGTGCAGGATGGCGAGACATGCTCAGGCATTCACCTCCCCATTCCTCCCCCACCACTAATAAAATATTAGAACTCAAGGGCCCTGGCTCATCTTAGCACTGCTGCTTCCTAAGTGTTTAAAGGTGAAACAATAATCAAAAGAGTTGCCGAATGAATTGGAAATAAATGGGAATGTTTAGCCATCTTTCTGTTGGTTCTGGAGTTCTGTGCTTAGGAGCTTTTCCCCTTCCATCTCCTTCTGCTCACCTGGACGTATACCGTACAGGCCCTTCAGCCCTTCTTATTACATATTTCACACAGAATTTTGGGTACGCCATGACATGAGTTAAAATACGCTATGATACATGCAACAAAGTAACAAACACATACCGTACATATTACACCAAACTGTGATTGCCAGAGTCGGTAAATAAATAAATAAGTAAATAAATAAATAAATAGAGTTAAATTTGAATTTCAGGTAAACTTTGAATATTTTTTTTTAGTGTGTGTGCTATAAGTTTAGTTTGAGTATGTCCCAGATGATACTTGAGATGTACCAAAAGCTTTTTGTAGTGCATATGGAATTCAAATATCACTGGGAACTCTGTACTGTATCTACCCACCCGACACCAAACCAAAGATATAAACACATGAGAATGGTTGCCTTTTGAGGGTAGGGAGAGGAATAGGTTTGGGAAAATGCAGATAAAGTGGAATAAAATGGACAACCAAAACGAATAAAAACAAAAGAGGGCCTGTATAGATTGATGAAGATGAAGTGCCATGCTCTGAACATAATTAACTAGCTGGTTCTAAAAAGAAAAAAGAAGAAAATGAAAGCACAGTAACTCATGGAGAAAAAAGGAATCTTCTTTCATGATTTATAGAAGTTTTATTATACAAGAGATGTGGCAATCACAGTGTGGAACTGACTTGTGGGATTCCCTGATAAATTAAAAAAAAAAAAAATGCTTGGCTTTCAGAATAACTATTTTTAGCTAGGCAAAATACCTATTTCCACACTTTTCAAAATTTTCATCATTAGTTAATAAAAATGTTTAATGAGTGTTCAGTGCATTAAAATGGTAAGCTCAGGGTTATTGCATGATAAAAACGTATTTTGAAATGCCACACCAGGTTTTAACACACACAGGTAAAACCGTATACAAAATAATTACTTGAGCAGTGCAGTTGCCACTTAAAGAAAATACCCTTAGCCAAGATAAACAAGACTCTTGGATCCTGAAACCCCAAACCTATCATAAGCCTAAGTATTTTAGCAGCAAAGCCATCCTTACTATCTTATTGGTCCTGAGATAAACATAAATAGTTTCCTGAGGCCCACCATAGCAATCAAAACACTGATATTTTGTACCATGCAAATCGGAAACAATGTGCAAATCAAAATGTTGGATTAACAAGCTCTTACAAGCAGCCAAATTCAAACAAGTGAGTTCACTCGTGGGGATATCCAGGTGAGCAAGTTGCAGAACTCCTCGCTGGATTCTTCTTTTCTTAATTAAAACAGTATCTGGTGTGGAAATTCTCCTCTCATTTGCAACAATTTGAGTTGTTGGCATTGGATAGAAATGAGGGAAAAATCCATAGACCTAAAAACCCAGTCCCTCTAAATCCCTCATGATCATGCACAGGGAACATGTTTCCTTTCGGTTTTTCTTTATCATACTAACTTTTCTTCACTTTCTATCTGGTTGCTTTCCAAATGCAGATCAGCCAAAGTTGCCTCACTATTCTCTTTCTGTTTAGGATGCAGTTGCACTGGTTCCTCATGGTTTACCTGTATTCCCCTCTGGCCAAGTCTGTTTCCTATAACTCTATTTCTCCAGTTTTTGTTCATGAATTTATCACTCAAGTTCTCAACTAAGCAGCTGACATAAAGTAGCAGTTAATTTCTGAGAACAAAAATCTTTAACCCAATTTCATAATTTCATAATAAATAGACTTCTGTGATTTGGCTTGTATCTGTCACCTACAGACTAGTAGCTATCGTGTGGGATCTGAAGTTATTATACCAAGTGCTTTGAAATCCAAATCTGGTGGGCAATGGCTATGTATATATGGCAAGTCTCAACTTCTCTAAGCTGCATTTTCTTTTCTTTTTTTCTTTTTTTAAACGTTTATTCATTTTTGAGAGACAGAGTGTGAGAGAGGGAGGAGCAGAGAGAGAGGGAGACACAGAATCCGAAGCAGGCTCCAGACTCTGAGCTGTCAGCACAGAGTCTGACGATGCTCAAACTCACAGACCATGAGATCATGACCTGAGCTGAAATCAGACGCTTAACTGACTGAGCCACCCAGGTGCCCCTAAGCTGCATTTTCTAATGTACCAACCAAATACAATCTTTATTTATTAATGCAAATAAAGGAATGTGTGTTGCTATTTCTTTTCTAACTTTCCCGTTAAAGTTCTTCAGGGGTACCTGGGTAGCTCAGTTGGTTGAGTGTCCAACTCTTGATTTTGGCTCAGGTCATGATCCCAGGGCTGTGGGACTGAGCCCCGCACTGGACTCCATGCTGAGCATGTAGCCTGTTGGGGATTCTCTCTCTCTCTCTCTCTCTCTCTCTCTCTCTCTCTCTCCCTCTCTCTCTCTCTCTCTGCCCCTCCCCCCAGCTTGCATGCACTCTCTGTCTAAAATAAAAGATAAAAAAGTTCTTCAGAGAAAAAGCTGAGCAGCAAACCCATTTCTAGCAGAAATATTTGAGGTCTATGTCATTTAATTAGCTTGTGGTCTTGCGAGATAATTTCCTGTTTATATTCATATATATTCATATATGTATGAATAATAATTGTACCTACCTGATGATATTATCATGGACATTAAAAATTCAGCAAATATTTTTGAGTGTAATGTGTGCTTCAGTAAACAAGATGGTCTCTTAGAAATTATAGTCTAGTGTGGGGGGACAGATAATAAGCAAATAGGCAAATGTTAAACAGGGTAAATATCAACACATAGATGACTCATTACGAAATATAATGAATTCACAATTTCAAAAATATTTGGCTTGTTTTTTAGTTCACTCAATCATACATATTTTTTTTTAATAAATTGAATTACGTTTACTCTCCTAGGTACTCTACCAGATAAACCAGTCCTGGTAAACTTTTTCTGTAAAGGGACAGATAATATGTATTTTAGGCTCTGCAGGCCATAAAGTCTCTGTTCTGTCTGCTCAATTCTGCCATTGCAGGGCAAAAGCAGCCATAAATGATACATCAACAAATAAGCATGGCTGTGTTCAATTAAAACTTTATTTATGGACACTGAACTTTGAATTTCAAATAATTTTCATGTGTCACTAAATATTAATCTTCTTTTGACTTGTTTTCAACCATTTAAAAATGTGATAACAACTTGAGGTGCCCAGGTGGCTCAGTCGGTTAAGTGTTTGACACTTGATTTCGGCTCGGGTCATGATCTCACATGTCAGTCCTGTGTCAGGGTCCACACTGACAGCATGGAACCTACTTGTCATTTTCTCTCTCTCCCTTTCTCTCTGCCCCTCCCCCACTTGTGCTCTCTGTCTCTCTCTCTCTCTCTCAAAATAAGTAAATTTTTTTAATGTGATAACAATTCATATTTGGCATGCCATTCAAAACAAGCAGCAGACTGGATTTGGCCCCAAAGATCCCTATCTAGACCAATTTCTCAAACTTTAGTATGTGTACAAATTATCTGAGATCCTGTAAAAATGCAGATTCCATTTAGAAGTTCTGGGATGAGACCTGAGATTTTGTCCTTCCAACATGCTCCCAGGGAACACTGCTGTTATGTATTTGCAGTAGCGAAAATATAGAAATTATCTTTGTGAACACTGAAAAAGTTGTGGAAGGATACAGAGACAAGTGCTACAGAACATATCTCTGAGTAGGACAGCAGTCAGAGAGGAGTAAATAGAACTTTCCCTCATTTCTTTAAACTTGTGTTTTGCTTGATTTTTTAAAACTTAGATTTTATGTCTAAATTAATTTATTTAAAAATACAAAATTCAGGGCAGGGAAAAACAAACTTGGCAGAGTCATAGGATGGAATTTTAAGAAGCTATTAAATTCACGATTTTTAAGAATAGGAACACATATAAAAATATGTCTGATGTATTAATAGAAGAATAGTAACATATTAAAAATGTTAATTATGTTAATCATGTTAATAAAAAATTCAGAATATATAAAATATATATATATATAATATATATAAAAATGTATAAAATACAGAACATATTGTATCATACACAGACACACACACACACACACACACACACACACACACACACACACACAAGAAGCAATAGAAAATGTTGCCAATCATATATGGGGAATGAAATAAGGAAAATGTTTACCTTTTCTTTGTACTTTCCATATTTTCTAAATTTTCCATGGTTGACATACGTTATTTTAAAATCAGAAAAATGAGATATTTTTTATGCAAGGTGAAGAAACAAATTAAACATTTACATGCCATAGGGCATCTGGGTGGTTTAGTGGGATAAGTATCTGACTCTTGGTTTCGGCTCAGGTCATGATCTCATGGTTCATGGGTTTGAGCACCGCATGAGGCTCTCTGCTCCCAGTGTAGAGCCCACTGACCCTCTGTCTCCCTCTCTCTCTGCCCCTCTCCTGCTTGCACTTGCTTTCCCTCAAAAATAAACATTAAAAAAAATTGAGATGCTAACACCGTCAGTTATTATTTACTCTCAGTCAAGCAAATGTAATTTATTAATTTATTTAGCAAATGCTCCTTGAACATAGGCCTATGACCTTGAAAAGTGATAGTAGTAGGTTTTTGGTCTATGAGGTTGGAAACTTCCAGTTAAGGTCCAACAGCTGACAAGTGGCAGGACGTAAACTCCAACTGAGGCCTTCTAGCTCCAAGCCCCATGTTCCTTCTCCTCTTCACTGCTTCCCTCTGAGCAAACCTGGAGCTGTGCTCGACAGCCCACTATCCACTCAGGTCTCTAGGTAGAACCATCCTAGAGAGAATTGTAAATTTACTAAGCCTTGGTTTAGACAGTGGTACAAATTAAGACGTATGCAAGGAGCACTTTGATTTTAACAGATCTATCCAAAGAGGTGTGTTTCACAAGTTGAAATTTAAAGATGTTTATAGTTTGGGAAGGAGGAAGAGTTTTTGTCTAAAAACTAAGCAACTATACAATACAAAGGCTTAATTATTCTTTCTTTGGAGAACACAAATGCCATATATTTTTGTTCTCTCTGAGGCAGATAAAAGAACATAGAAATTTATGAAATAAACCTTAGAAAATAAATCATGAGGACGGATCCTCATCATCTTACCAGAGAGTCCATGCTTTGTTTTGTTAATATTTACTCCCACAAAGTTCTTACATTGTGCTCAAATTGTAGAACTTCCACCCTTTCATCTCTTTTTCCTTTCCTGGGATCATATGGAAAAGTTATGAGACGTATAAGGCTCTGTGAGGGACCAGAATCTCAGAATATCTCTACCATCCTCCTTAGGAAACTGATGTCATGATTTGGCTCTTTTCATTTTGATATCCTATATCTGAGTCCAACTTTAAAAATTTCAAAGCCTTGGGCACTTTATCACATTTAATTCTAACAACATCATTTGATGTAGGCTGGGCAGGGTCTCTTAAAACATAACTCAGAATGGTTACATGACTTGCCTAAGGACACAAAGCACAGAGAAGGTAGAACTTACAATAGAAATTGAAGTCTTCAGATTCTTGGCCCGTTCTCTTCCCATTAAAACTTCCTGTCAGTTTTCAAAGGGGTTAAACTTAGAGCCAGATGATAAACAACTGGATTTATTTGGATGTTTTCACTTTGTATCAAGTTAAAGTTTTCTATATTTTTTTGGATTCTACACTGAATCCAAAATAACAGTAACTGAAGTAAAACTAGGGCACAGTTAGCCTTGTTCTTATGCGTCAAAATACCATTCCATTTGTCTATTTGAATCTACCTTCCAGACTTTTTCACAACAAAGAAGAAATAAATACATGTATTCTTGATCACAATGCTTTATGAATTTGGGAGTTTCATTATTGTGATTTTTTGGTATCCTGATTGCTATTAATACCAAGCTTATCTTTTGATCTAAGATAAATGGTATTTTTTAAAAAAGAAATCGTCGTTGAGGTTGCTACTATATTTTGGCTTTCATATGTTGCTTTACTCATATTTTCTTATTTTTCTTACTGTATATTACATTTCAGGGTCTCTGAGAGACACCTTTTCATTTGTAAAATTCTGATTACAGATTGTTAATAAAAAGGGGTGTGGTTAGACTTTTTTTGCTATTCTAGATTGAGGAAAACTCCATTAGTAAATTAAACTGAAATTACTTCTTTCACAAAGGAAGGAATTTATAAATCAAGAAACCCAAGGTTACCATAGCAATGTGTGTCATCTAAAGATTGGAAACAGAGGACTATAGTCTACTTTCTAGAAAACACTTCATTAGAGGAAAGATATATGATATATCTTTAGGGTGGAATATGACAATAAAAGTAGATCATCACTTCACAGGAATACTTTCTTTTTTTTTCCCCAACTAAAAATAATGCAAGGTAATTTAGAATGACTTTTATAAAAAAATATCATACTTCTGTCTTTGGCACTGTTTGATATTTATTCAATAACAGCAATAAGGGAGGATTGCATACTTAGCTGACTTTATTTATTGAAAATACCCTAGCTGTAGCAAAAAAAAAATGTTATGTGGAAAACTGGAAAAAGGGAATGAGATTGGAAAGAGGGAAGCATTTTTTGAAAGTCAAGAAAAGAATCAAAAGGGGAACCAAGTCAGTTAAATGTAAGGTGGACGTTCTCTGGGAATTAACACAAAATTGTGTGTGTGTGTGTGTGTGTGTGTGTGTGTGTGTGTGTGTGTGTGTGTGAGTGTGCTGCATGTATCTTTGCATGGTTTCTGGTCTTTTGGCTCATCAAAGATATACCAAATAGGCCTGCTGCAGTGGACATCTGTTGTTTGTGCCTGCCCAGCATCCATTCCCCCTCTTTTGGTAACAGCATTTTAATTTTCCTTTGAAAAAGTACACTTTGCCCACCATGTGTAATCTTTGTGTAATATTCATTCAAGGTGTCTTGCTCTCCTCTGGCCAAAGGGTAGGCACCTGACCCCAGTAGGCCAGCCAGACTCTCCCATGGATGTCTGAATCTTTCATGAATGATATATGGGTAGGAAATAGCTGGCAGAGATCCATCTCAACTGTAGCACCATGAAGAGATACTCCTTTGCTTCTTGTAATTTGCATACTCAGAGCTGCCCAGTTTCCATCTTTTCGGATGCCTGATTGCTCAGATTTTCCTTGTACTCAGATATTGAAAAATTAGCTTCCGTTAGCCAGATTTCGTTTCTGACTTATAACCAAACCTTAACTGATATTCATGCTAAATGGGGCATGCGACACTATGTATTGCTAGATCATGTATTTTGCAGTTTTCTATTTTACAATTAAGCATGATTTGGGAAGCTCAATGACCCACATACCAGGGTTGGATTTTGTTTTTTGTCTTTTTTTTTATTTTATTTTTTTTATTTTTTGGTGTTAGCTTATTTTGAGAATGAGCGATTGAGCAGGATCCCAGGCAGGTTCCATGCTGTCAGCACAGAGCCCAGCATGAGGATTCAATCCCACAAACCATGAGATCATGACCTGAGCCAAAATCAAAGAGTCGCCGCTTTACTGACTGAGCCACTCAGGTGCCCCTAGGGTGATTTTGTACTTTTCACCAGGATCTTCATCATCAAGGCAACTGCTGTTATCCTATTTAACTGATTAAATTTGACATTCCGGATACATGGGAGGAAGTAAAAGCATGGTAAATTTTATGAGCCAGTAGTCCAGTTTAGCTATTCCAGTGAAGCAGCAAAAAAGAAAAAGGGAAAACACACCAGTATTCCAGATGCTAATACACTCTTCAGTAGGACTTTGTGTGCCAAAGATAACAGTAGATTTTAGCCATGGACTGGACTCCAGGGTGTAAAGAAGCCAGATGAGAAAGAATATCTCTCAGATCTCCACGTATTTTATATAAATGGGATGATTCATAAGAGTAGTTTTAGACATGAATAGACACTTCTCCAAAGAAGACATCCAGATGGCCAACAGACACATGAAAAAATTCTCAATATCACTCATCATCAGGGAAATACAAATCAAAACCACAACGAGATACCACCTCACAACTGTCAGAATGGCTAACATTAACAACTCAGGCAACAAATGATGTGGGCGAGGGTGCAGAGAAAGAGCATCTCTTTTGCACTGCTGGTGGGAATGCAAACTGGTGCAGCCACACTGGAAAACAGTATGGAGGTTCCTCAAAAAATTAAAAATAGAACTATCCTACAATCCAGCAATTGCACTACTAGGTATTTATCCAAGGGATACAGATATGCTGTTTCAAAGGGGCACATGCACCCCAATGTTCATAGCAGCACTATTGACAATAGCCAAAGTATGGAAAGAGCCCAAATGTCTATCGATGAATGAATGGATAAAGAAGATGTGGTATATATATACAATGGACTATTACTCAGCAATCAAAAAGAATAAAATCTTGCCATTTACACTACATGGATGGAACTAGAGGGTATTATACTAAGTGAAATTAGAGAAAGACCAATATCATATAAGTTCACTCATATTAGGACTTCAAGACACAGAATAGCTGAACATAAGGCAAAAGAAGCAAAAATAATATAAAAACAGGGAGGGGGACAAAACATAAGAGACTCTTAAATATGGAGAACCAACAGAGGGTTACTGGAGGGGTTGTGGGAGAGGGAATGGACTAAATGGGTAAGGAGCATTAAGGAATCTACTCCTGAAATCATTGTTGCACTATATGCTGACTAATTTGGATGAAAATTAAAAAAATAAAATTAAAAAAAAGAGTTTTAAAGATCTTAGTAGTAAGAATAATCACCTTTTTTTGTGAAGGACATTAGCACAGGGACTTTTGCTATGATTTGGATATACGATGGCATACCCTGAGACTCATACTTGTTGTTTTTTTATTAATATTATTTTTCAGAACTTTTTTTCTTTTAATGGGTTAGAGAAAATGAGCCCATTTTTCAGATGAGAAAATTTTGTTTCTTTGATAATTGACTTACTCAAATTATAAAACCAGTAAGTAGGAAAGCCTAATCAAGCTTTTGTTCTTGACCATCAGAATTTATATACTTTCTATAATTTAAAATAAATTGCATGTTCTATAAGTTTTATAAATGACACTATAGCTTATGTGTATCATATTGTATAGAAGGCATTGTATATTGGGATTTCTCTCCATTGTTGGAAGATTATTTCAGTCTCAGAAAGTTTTTCAGTTTTTCTCAGAGCCACAGAGGTTCTGAGCCTTAGCCCCTCTAGAAGGGCATTTAGAAGTAGTAATATTAATAGTGATGCTGCTAATAATAGTCACACATTACAGATCACTTGTGATTTCTCAGTCTCTGTATTAACCTCAGTATATGGATTATTTCATCTAATCTTCACAACAACCTTTCAGAGTGGCAATTACTATTATTACTGTTGTCTTCCTTTCGTAGAGGAAGAAACAAGCTTACCAAAGTGGAGGGGATCTGCCCAAAGTCTCCCAGTTACAGCAAAGTGGGGAGAGGATGCAGACACAGGAAATTTCTCTCCGAAGCCTGACCGTCCTCACAACACAGTCCTACCTTCCCAACTTGAACTTTATTTTTGCTTGGTGGGCTTCATCTTTGAGTTGTCATTCCTTAAAGTGTTGTGTTGAAAGTTACCAAGAACAGGGGTGTCTGGGTAACTTAGTCCATTAAGCGTCTGACTCTTGCTTTCGGCTCAGGTCATGACATCATGGTTTGTGAGACAGAGCTCAGCATTGAGCTCTGCACTGATAGCATGGGGCCTGCTCAGGATTCTCTGTCTCCCTCTCTCTCTGCCTCTCCTCTGCACAAGTGTCGATGCACTTTCTCAAAATAAATAAATAAACTTAAAAAACAATACACTCCTTTCTTTCATAAGAATAAAGAACAAGTCCCATTAAATTTTCCTTTAACAGTAGGATAACATTCTCCTTAAAAAACAATAATAATAAAAATAGTACCCAGTTTAGAAGGTACTGAGGCAAGCTCACTTCCCACTCTGTCTCCCAGGCATCTGGTTCTTCTATTTGCTCTATCTTTAGCCCCACCTGGAGTCTATCCTTAGTGAAGTTGCTGGCAGTTGGTTGCCCCCTCCTATATTCTTCCATAAGACTGGTGACAGTTATAATACAATTTCTTGGTTATACAGCTGTCTTCCTCATTAGACTATGTGTCGCTCTAAGTTTACAGCTCCCATTATTCATCGGTATGTTCCCAGAGCCTTGCACAATGCCTGGCACACAGCAGCACGCCATAATATCAACGAATAAATTGTCTCATGAGGTCTTTATTTGAAATCCAAATTGACCTCCACCTCACAAGTACATTTTTTTTTAAAGAGCTCCCTATGCTTGATGTCTTCCCCTTCCCTTGATTTAAATTATTTACATTACAATTACTTAATCATGTGGCAGATAATTAAGGGATACATTATTTATGTTAAATAAATTAGCCCTCCATCACTTCTCTTCTTCCCCTTGGCTGCAGAGCCCTAGCTTTAGTCATCCCACAGAGCCCTAGCTTTAGTCATCCCACCTTCTAGGTGCCAGGCCGCAGCATCGTAATGGTTGCCTGCTCTTTCTGTTTCTTTGACAAGTTTGCCTGTGGGAACTTGAGCTTCTGCTCTCCTTTCTCCATCCTATTGATCAACTACCTCAGTTGTTAGTCCTAGAAGTTGTGTGACCATAGGCAGGCCCTTAACTCCTTTGGGCCTCAGTTTCCTCATCTCTTAATGGTTTCCAGAATTGTGGTGAGGATTTAATGATGTCCTGCCTTGGACCTTTTAGTAAATAAAATGCCAGCTTAGACATTTTATGTTCTAAAAATGCATTAGTGCCCTATTATGTGTCTGTAGGAGGCATCTATATTTACCAGCAATAAATCGGAGTTACAAATCTATGGAATGCTAGAGCTGGAAGCATTTTATCATAATAATCTATTCCAATTTCTCTTTCTGCAGATGAGAAAATAGGCTGAGTGCATAAGTCATTTCCCCAAGATTTACTAAACTATTAATAGCAGTGATGAACATTTATTAATAATAACTAACATTTAATGACTCTTGATCTGTACAAGGCAGTATGCTAAGGGTTTAATACACTTTATTGCATTTAATGATCACAGGGATATCTGAGAAAAAAGTATTACTCATTTGACTGATAAAGAAACTGAGGCAGAGGGTTTATATAATATGTCCAAAGGGTGGAGGTAGCGAGGGCCAGTCTTAGGGCTCAAGCACACGCTCGTCTTAGATCAAGAACCCAAATTCTTGCTCGTTGTGCTAAATTCCTTATTATAACAGTAGCCAGTTAACATTAAGGCTATGAGTAGGTGAGTTTGAGTTCATTAAATCTTTGTGATACTATCACTTAGCCTACTCAATCCCCAGATATATACCTCATAGGTGTATAGCTCATCTCACAAAGAATGCCTCTTGGTTCAGAAACAAAAGCCACACTAGGTTTCCAATGACCTTGTGATTGAGTTGCATGGCTGGACTCTGAATGTCAGCATCCATGCATCTATTTAGATATTTTGATGTCAGCATTTGTTTTATTGAGTTTTAACATTTGTAAGAGCATTCTTTCTTTTACCACCAAATGCTATATGCTCTCTGAACTATTTGGAAGATTTTTACACCTAATGCATCCGTCAGCACATTGGTTAACAACATATATTTGATCTGTAGACAATGACTATTCCCTGTGATTTACGTAAGCTCTTCCTTGTGTGGTATGTCACACTCTAGTGTTCTGTCAGCCCCCAAATGGAGCTTTTTGATTTCAAATGTTGAAATATAACTGTTGATTCTGGCTCAGCAGTGTTCCATTTCTGTCTAGTGTTTTTGTGGAAGCATTTGAAGGCTTCAGGGAATTGATGTAGCATGCCAGTACTTTAGTTCATGTGAGGAAAGACAATGTGTCCATATTTGCTGTATGAAGTATGTGTTTTATTAAATCTGCAACAATGGTTGAATATGCTGTGTTGCACAGAAGACAGTGTTTTCCCCAGAGGAGAGATCCCGTGTCTGATTGACAGGGCAGGTAACCACAAGGTCAAGGTTGCTTAGTGGTACGGCCATCTGTTGTTTTGGCAAGTATTTGACTGGAGGGCATTAATGTGTTTGTAATTTCCCACTTGATATGAGAATAGGGCTAAAAAGACATTGTCACCATTGGGAGCTAGCTTCCTGCTCAGAGCAGCACAGTCTGTGCTCAACTTTCCTTCCTGGGTCCCCCTTTATGACACATCATTGAGAGTGCAGCGCATTTTGTTATACTGCTTAGAAGGAAAGCAGCTCTCATCAGCGGAATTACACTAAATAGTTGTAAATCACTCCAAAAGGTCTTGGTCATTTATAAACCTCATGAAGTAGAAGAGCCAACCCTTCAGTTTTGTTAGAAAGCAGTGCAATCTCAATATCTACTCATATGTTCGTTCCACATTGCTCCATTCGGCTGAGAGGTCTGTGCTGAAACAGAGGATATTTGATTAAGCACTTCACATTCAAGGAGATGTTTACGTATTGTTAAATTGTTAAGCCTGCCCTGTGGGTGAGAACAAAAGCAATAGCTCTGGAACTTTTGTGGTAAATGGTCAAGTAACTTCCTGCACCTTCATCAATGCAAAATCCTCAACAAGTAAAACATTTCAAAGAAAGATCATTTATAAAAATGTCCTCACAGACAACCTGAAAGTATAGGTGAGCCATACTGACTAACAGGAAACAAGATTTTAACATCCTAATAAATGCATTAGTGTATGCTGCTGTGTATTGATTTACTAAGTTTAGGCAGCTCTTCCTTTTAAATTAAAACAGGGAATAAAAGCAGATGGAGAAGGAATTCTTAAGCTGACTATAAGTGAATAAAAAAATAAGATATTTTCAGACATGGTATACTTTGAGAAAGAATAAAGCCACCCAAAGCAGTATGAGGATTTATCAAGAAGAGTGTTCTTGTTGAAGTTTATTTTTTGGTAGGGCACTTCAACTCCCTAGAAATGTTAGTCTAATGGAGGAACAACATACATAAGTTAGTTTCAGAAGGTATGCAGAAACTTTGAAATTTTATGAGGATAAATTCACATCTCTCTTTCCTTATGATTTCCTCAAAAGTACTACTTGTCTTATATTCTCCTAAATGTATTCATATCATTTTCTACTACAGTTACTCAATAATCTTCTCTATTTTTTTGTTGTTATTGTAGTAAGAAACTCGAAACTGAGCACCATAAAAAACATCATTCACTTTACATGCCTATATAAAAAGAAAGGGATTTAGACTTGTTATCAGCTAAAATTTCCACCTGAGGAATAAATACACATTGCTTTTTTTTTTTTAATGTTTATTTATTTTTGAGAGACTGAGAGGAGAAACAGCACGAGTGGGGGAGGGGCAAAGAGAGAGGGAGACACAGAATCTGAAGCAGGCTCCAGGCTCTGAGCTGTTAGTACAGAGCCCAACATAGGGCTTGAACCCCCAACTGTGAGATAGACCTGAGCCAAAGTCTGACACTTAACCAACTGAGCCATCCAGGCACCCCGCACATTTCTGTCTTTTATAATATCAGGCTTTTTACCATATCATACTGTATCATAACCTGTCTCTGGGCTCCAAAGAAATTTATAAATTACTTTTATAGACCAGGTGAAAAATAACTGAGGAAGAAGGAAAGAGAATCATCCAGTCATCAAAAACAAGTCATTTTGTCTTTCTAATACATCGGGCTAGATTTACTGGCAGGGCAGATTTACTGGCAATGACTTCTTTTAATTTTTCTTTGGGTAGTAATTTTTTTTTTAATTTTGGTTTGTTTTGTTTTCCTTCACTCCTGAAGGACATTTTCACTAGTATAAAATTCTAGGTTGACTGTATTTTTCTTCCAACTCTTTAAACATATGGTGGCACTTCCTTTTGGCTCCATTGGTTTCTGAAAAGAAATCCTCAGTCATTCCTGTCATTATACTCCTATAGGTACATACTGTTTTTCAAGTTTTTTTTTTCTTTGCCTTTTGATTTTAGCATTTAATTATGTTTTGAAGCATGGGTTTCTTTGTGTGTTTTTTTTTTCCTTTTGGGGATTTGCTGAGTTTTCTTGAGCTGTATGTTTATGTCTTTCACCAAACTTGAGAAGTTTTCTGCCATTATTCAAAATCTTTTTAGTACCGTACTCTTTCCCCTCTCTTTGAAACAATTGTAGATATTCTGTTATTGTCCCATAAGTCCCCGAGACTCTGTTCATTTTTTAAAATTTATTTTATCTTTTTTTTTTTTCCAAATTGAATCATTTCTATTGTTCTATCTGCAGACTCAATGTTTCCTCTGTCTTCTCCTATCTGCTACTGAGCCCATCTGGTGAGTTTTAAATTTCATTTATTGTATTTTTTCAGTTCATTAATCCAATTAATTCTTTATCATTATTTTCTTTTTTTTTTATTTTTTTTTTTAATTTTTTTTTCAACGTTTTTATTTTTATTTTTGGGACAGAGAGAGACAGAGCATGAACGGGGGAGGGGCAGAGAAAGAGGGAGACACAGAATCGGAAACAGGCTCCAGGCTCCCAGCCATCAGCCCAGAGCCCGACGCGGGGCTCGAACTCACGGACCGCGAGATCGTGACCTGGCTGAAGTCGAACGCTTAACCGACTGCGCCACCCAGGCGCCCCTATCATTATTTTCTTTGAGGAGACTTTCTCTTTTACATTTGCTTCAAGTCTATTTGCAACAATTCGTTGAAGCATTTTAATGCTTTAAATTCCTCATCAAATAATTCCAATTTCTGTCATCTGGGCACTAATGTCTGTTAATTGTCTTTTCCCACATAAAGACAAATTATCTTTTCCTTGCTCTTGGTATATCTGATAATTTGGGGCTAAGTCCTGGACATTTCCAAAATTATGAGATTTTGAGTCTTATTAAATCCTAAGGAGAATGTTCACATTTTTTTTGTGTGTAGTTAAATTCAAGCTACAAGTTACTATGTGCCTTCTTTGGGCTGAGGCCTCAATGTCCCTTCAGCATTCATATTGTCTTTAGTGCTGTTCAGATATGTTCTACCTGTGTGCCACACAGTGGCCATTTTGGGTGCTGGGTAGTGGTCTGTTAGTTGAGCTCTCAAATTGTTTAATATACTGATGAGAATCAGATGCATGCATACCTGAGTCTTTTATAAAGAAGTTTATAGTGTTATTGTCTCTAACTTCTTCTGTAAAGTCTCCTTACTATTTCCCCTCTTCTTGAAGTAACTCTGTAGTTTTCTATTCAAAGTGTTAGAGCTTTAGTACCCAACCCCCAACTCTGCTGTCTACTACTGTGATTATGTCTGCATCCCAGGGCATGCTGCATGAGCACAGAGAGACCAAACAAAACAAAACAAAACAAAACAAAACAAAACAGAACAACAACAACAAAATACCAATGTTCTCCCCATACTCAGAGAACCATAGCTCCACCAAATAGAGAGGAAGGTATTCTTCCCTCAGATTTTTGGCTCCTGCAGGCTCCCATTCTGCCATGGCTGCTATATCACAGAATTCCTTAGGGGCTGGAATGTGAGAAAATGGAGAAAATAATGAACAAAAGAAAAATGGGGATTTCTGCCCTGTCTCTAAGTGTTGAAAGTTCTTTCCTCTCTTCCAGGCAGAATCAGAGGGAGCCCTCTCTGTCTGTACCTCAGTGGCCCCTTTTGGGTGTCAGGTTACTTTGAGATTACATGGAGGGAAACAAGAAAAACATTGGTAAGCTCATTGCCAATTCAATGGTACTGTGAATTCTTGGCTTTCCCAAATCAACTTGCTACTCTATCTTTCAGAGTCCTCAAATAGTTGCTTCATTCATTCTGTTCAGGTTTTACAGCTGTTTACCATGTGAGGGTGGAGCAGACTTATTCCATTTAATTTGGCCCTAAAACCAGTTTGCTTAGTGTTAAAGTATAAGTAATAATGTGGCCAGTCTCATGTAAAGCTTTTATTTATTTATTTGTTTGTTTGTTTTCTTGCTTGTTTATTTATGAGAGAGAGAGAGAGAGAGAGAGGAAGTGAGCATGCAAGCAAAGGAGGGGCAAAAAGAGAGGGAGACAGAATCCCAAGCAGGCTCCATGCTGGTGACGTGGGACTCTGTGCAGGCCTCTACCTGGTGCTCAGACTCATGAACCCTGAGATCATGAGCCCAAATCAAGAGTTGATACTTAATCAGCTAAGCCACTCAGTCATCCCTTCACATAAAGCTTTTAAAATACTTAACAAAGTCCTTGGAATTTATAATGTTAGTGCCCCTAATTCAGCTTTGGTATTGATACTAAAAGAAAAGACTACAAGTATAAATCAGTGAATTTAAAAACTACTTTGGTTTGGTTTTGTTTGGTTTTTTGAATGTCGTCCTTGGAGTAAGTAGCAATCACAAAAGATTATCCCTTCTTCGAGCCCACAGATTGTCTTAAGTGAAACTTCAAAGCTGCTGCAATAAGTAATTTTAGTACTTCTGGCTCATCATTTTTTGTGAACTGAATAATATTACTTTTAAACAAAACTATAATGTAATATCCACCTTGATAAAAAGAGGGAAGGGAGGATCTATATGTGTCTCCCCCAAAAATCATTATGTAAAACTGCTTCATGTTATCTGGATTCTATATAAATGTATGTCTAATAAAATTTTAAATTGCTTTGTGTCAGAGAATGCAGAGTGTCTTTGGACCTCTGGGGATCATGGTCCATTTTAATAGATGTTTTAGCTAAGATTTCTTCTTAAGAAAAAAAACTGAAGCAAAGGGCATTGGGTATCCAAGATACAAGGCATTACTGGCAGCTGTCTTATTTTTTCCTGTGTAGATGCAATTGGAAATATGGTCCCTTGTAGTATTGTTTGCCTTTTCTGCAACACCCCCACCCAACTCTTCTTTCCCATTTATTTAAGGGTCACATCATCTTTTCCTAAGACAAGGTGATGGGCTATTTGGTAAAGTTTTGGCTAAAAATTCTGTTGTATCTTTTATGATGGTAAATTGTTAAACAAAGGATAGAAGGACAGAATGAAATCCAATGGTAGAATTTCAGTCATGGTAGCTGGCAAGAGAGAAAAACTCTGAGTTAAGGGTGACCCCATCGCTTTAAAATTAAACCGTATGTGTAAATGCTCATTTATAACCTTATGTCCATCCTATGCCTCTTTACTGTCTTTGAAACATATTGTTTGGAGTACTGTCATTCACAGAGCTGGAAAAGGTGAATGATATACAGTATCACCATATGAAAGAGTAATTTAAAAACCACTTATTAGTGTTTTAGTAAATGAGGGCAGCACTTCTTTCAGCAAACTGTAAATGGTATCTGTGGGTGTTCTTTCTTTCTCAGTGACTTGGTGCTTTTTGTTCTGTGATGACAGTATTCTACTTCCAAAAGGGATGACTCAGTCTATAAAACAATGTCTTCTTACTTGCAGAATAAGATTGCTAACATTGAAAGAACCCATCCCTTCACTTAGAGGTTTGCTCTCTCTTAGATTTCCAAGAGACAGTAAGTATTTTATGCTACCTGTGACTTAATGATACTAATAGCTAAAATTCATCAGGTACTTTTATGTGCCTGAAACTGTGTTAAACACGGTACACGTATTAACTAACCAGATATTTACCATGCAGCCTATGTGGGCAGATACTGTTTTTGTTCATATTTTATAGATATATTAAACTGACACTTGGAAAGGTGAAATAAATTATCTCAGGATAATTCAGGTGGCAAATGGCAGAGCTGGCATTTAAACCTAGATTTTTCTAACATCAAAGCCAGTGTCTTATCCAGTCTGCTGTAAATAAATAGGAAGCAGCTGTTGCTCATAACCTTTTACTTTACTTTTTATTTTTTTCTATTAATCCTCACCCACTTTTGCTGTCTCATTAGACCTCCCTTATCCCCCACCAAACACCAAGTGTTTTACAAGTTCCCAGGCATGGGGTGCTGGGTGACTCAGTTGATTAAGTGTCCCACTCTTGATTTCAGGTCAGGTCATGATCTCACAGTTCATGAGTTCTAGTCCCACTAGATTCTGTCTTTCCCTCTCTTTCTGCCCTTCCCCACTTGTGTGCTCTCTCTCTCTCTCTCTCTCTCAAAAATAAATAAATATTAAAAAAAAAAAGAAGAAGTTCCTAGGCTTTTCTTCTAGGGCTCCTGAAGCAGTTTTTGTAGCAATTACATGCCTTCCAGGTTTTACCTTCCTTTCTGGTTACCATGGGGCTACAAGAACGAGCGTCTCCACTGCCCATAGGGCTACCCTCCCTGGATTCCCCAAGTTCCATTGTCCTATACACCTAAGTTCCATTGTCCTCACTACAGAAGAAGTTCTCACTACACCAGAGTGTCCTCACTACACCAGAAGTTCCATTGTCCTCACTACACCTAAAATGTATCTTTAGAGAGATTGGTATTGACTCTTTCCCACTCTGATCTAACTGTATTCTCTGTTGCTTGGAATCCTGTTTTCCCAGCTCTTCACAATGCCATCTTCCTCTCATCTTGCAAGTCTCTTCAAAGAAATCTTCCTTGATCATATTACCTAAACTTTATCTATACTCTGACTCATGTTCGTGTCCATCAGGTCACTAATTATATTTATTATATAATATATATAATATATATAATATATATAATTCTTTTTTTGCTTTAACTTAGTTGTCTTTTCTTCCACTAGATGGCAAATTCCATGAAAATGGATCCTTCCCTCTTTTACTTTTGGGAGTGTTCCTAACAATTGTCACTATGCCTGGCATGTGATGAGCATTGAACAAACACTTGTTGAACGCGTGAATAAATTTCAACCTGGGTTTGAGACTCTTAAATTAGGCATAGGATGCGAATATTAGATTAGGATAAAGGCAGCTGCATATACCCCAAGGCATAGGATGCAAATATTAGAAATTATACTTGTGTTTACTATTTAATAAATATAAAGAATGGAATTAGCTTTAATAACATTTTGTATACAAGTTAATCTGAAGCATCCTTGGGGAAGAGTGGGAAATCCATGTGATAGGGGTGTTGAAGAGGCCCACTCACTCCTTTGTCTTCTTCATTTAACACATTGAGACATATTGCAATTTACATATGCTCTGCTAAATGGATTTGCAGTGTATATCGACAAGTTTTAACTAAACTAAAAAGGGCAAATCGCGTAAATGGGTTCTTGTGAAGAAACTGTAGATTGAAGATGATAAAATACTAATAGTAGAAGCAGAAATGAGCAGTTGAAATTGAAAGGACACTTCTCGTACTTAGAATGAGATCTTCAGAAGCCACAATACCAGGTATAACACAAGCAAACAAATAATGATTATCTAATAACATTTGACTAAGTGAAAAGTTAGGGTCCACAAATTTAATTTATCAAGAAGAATATCTGATATTCTGATAGATATATGTTTACTATCGCCAAGGATCAACTTTGCACTGTGTGTGTTGTGCCTTGAGACATGAGCTAATGTTAGTAGAGTGAGGCCATCACAATTAGTGAGACATTTAGAAATTAACCATCTGGAACATGAAGGCAAACTTTAGAGTTGCTTGAAGGCAAACCCTAGAGTTATTTCAGGGATATTAAAAGACATACAATGCTCATTCCAGCACCTTATAAAATTTTATTGTACTTAATGATTAATGTCGAAAAGCCTATTTTGAAGTTTCTTAAAAGCAAGAAATTAAAAAAAAAGCCACAAACCTGTTCTTCCAGCTACTGCAAACAATAACTGAAATAATATAAAAAATAATATGGAGTAGAAACTAAAATATACTTGTCAATACATACTTTAAAATATCAATAAATATTAGAAGAAATAACCATCATTTTGAATTATGAACTGTGGAACTGATTTATGCAGTGTAATGAAAGTAAAGATACTATAATTTGCCCCAATTTATGGTATTTGCTAATATTTATTCAACACTCTTTTACAAAAATTATATTTTTTTTAGCCATTGAAGAAAGATGTTCCCAAGGAGTTATTTTTCACTATTGCACAGCTTTTCTAATACAAACTATGTTTTATGGAAAAGTGTGGGATTATATCAGTAGGTGGAATTTCTGATGACAAAGCTTCGTTGACTAAAATAAAAAAACTATTCAGGATTAAGGTTATAGAAAAGTCACCAGACAAAAGTTTATTCACCAGCTCATCCAGGGATAAACTACAAATGCACATATGAATATAGATTATCAACAATGTGGCTAATTTTATAAAAGCAAGACTATTAAAATATAGAAGAGTCTTTACACACTATGTAATGAAATGGAGATTGATTATAAGGACTTTTGTTCCTCAGAGAGATTCTCAGATTCTCTTTTAGCAAAGTTCTTAAAAGTGTTATTGAATTGAAAGATGAGTTCTCTGTTAGTGTGTTACCTAGTAGACATATATTTTTAAAAGGCACACTCGAAGAGTCTCTTTGGTGATATTTTCACAATAGGTATGAAAGAAGTACATATTTTTAAAAACTCTTGCTCTGGGAATGCATTTTGAAATACGGTATTTTTAAATGTCTACACTGAAAGTCCGTTTAGCTGCTTTTCAAAGCAATGTCACATTAAAAAAAAAACTCACGTCAGAGCACTAAAAAATTTGGATATGATATCTTCAAATCTACTTAACGATCTTCAAAATAATACTTTAATTTGGGTTTTGAACTAATCTTTTACAAATAAAATATTGGTAACACTTTATGAATAGTTTGTAAGAATAACAGAGTGATATTAAAGAATATTAAAATTTATGAGCTACATTTAAGCAAAAATACTCTTCCATAATTGGTGGGTGGGATTGAAAATGGACATCATGACTTAGTAAGCATAGTCCATGATTTGTGCAGTTTCCTTTTTACCAACGACAATGATTGAAAACACATAACTTTAAAAAAACAACAACAAAAAGCTAGGAACCAGACCTGTGAGTCACCATAACACAAAGAGAATATTAAGTCACATTGTCTTCATTAAAATATATTAAAGATGATAATGATAATGATGATGATGATGATGATGATGATGATATTCTAGACCCTGAAATATAGGAACGTACACCATAAAGAATAGATACAGAATTAATCAATCCACAATATGTTTTTATTTTCCTAATATCCAAATACAACCATTCCTTCATTTTTAAACTTCTACTAAACAACCACAAAAGCAGTAGGATGACTGCCAAAATAATGCTACTATCTGCAGTATAAATGGCATTAGTAAAAGTTATTAATATATGTTAGAAAGATCGTGATATTTTGGACCATTAATAAATAATTACAATTTTAACTAATTTTAATTGCCATAATCAATTAAATAATATAATGTTTTATACTTACCTCATTCTTTTAAATCTCTATTTCCCATAACTTTTATGATATAATTTAATTGGTTCAGTGTTAAATGCATATCATGTACATTTACGAAGTTATTAGACTCATACTCAATGGATTTCCACCTGGAAGAGTGCTCTGGGTTTTTTGTTTGTTTGTTTGTGTGTTTAGAAAGAGAGCATGCAGGGGAGAGGCAGAGGGGGAAGGAGAGAAAGAGTCTTAAGCAAGCTCTATGCCCAGCTGGAGCTCCAGGCTTGATCTCATGACTTTTCACACCTCTGAGGTCATGACCTGAGCCAAAATTGAGTCAGCCTCTAAACCCACTGAGACACCTTGACACAAGAGTGCTCAGCGTAAAACATTGGAAGGCCAGTGGAATGAGTTTTCTGTCTATGGGCAGCAGTAGAAAATGGTGGTTTAGAACATAGATTTCGCACTTAGATCTGTGTTTTCTATAGTTGGCAGTTCATTGAGTTCTCACGACTCCAGTTTCTTCTTTCTTATGATGGAGTCTACTTCAGACGATTACAATGGGAAGTATATTATATCAACATAGAGCATAGTAGTAGTACCTAAGAAGAGTGTGAAACATTTAAACTTAAAAAAAAAATGACACAATAGGTTGTCATAGAAGGTGTAGGGAGGCGACAACATCTATATTGGACATATTTGTTCCAAGCAGATAAGAATTTATACCTGAACAAGAATGATAACACCAGCATTGTTTATGATTGTACCAAAAATGGAAACTAGGACTTAGATATTTAAAATGAGTATATAATTAAATTGTGTTATATTTATTCAAGCAGACAGTATATGAACTGAAAACAAATGTGCTAACATGGATAAATCTCAAAAACACAATTTTGAGTTAAAAAAAAGCAAGTTGCAGAATAAAATAAGGGAGTCGTACAGTATAGCAACACATAAGTTTGAAAACATGAAAAACAATATTGTTTACAGATACATGTAGAATGAAAATGTAAAGAGATGCTTGGAGATCATATGTACCAAGTTCTGGAGAAGGGTTACCTTTAATTGCATGAAAATGAAATGCAGTTGAGAAATAAAAGCATGCAATTCAGTAGCATTTGTAAGATTTTATTCTTTAAACTGACTTATTGGAAACATGAATAATCATTATATTCTTTATTTTACTTTTTATTGCCATATTTTTCACTATTTAAAAAAAAGTCAAGGAAAAATATTTGTCTGAAAAGTAGTGAATGGCTAACCATTTGAGGCTGCTGTCTTGGAACCAAGGAAGAAAGGAAGTGTGGGGGAAGGGGAGAGGGCAGACTGAGGGACAGAGGAAGGAAAAATATGTTGAGTATGAGTAATTTATTTGACATTTTCCTTCAAAAGACTTCTTGAATAAGCAAGCCAAAATAAATAAATAAATAAAGGTTGGGAGAGGGAACACATCTGGTTAATGGGCTGGCATTGAATGCTTAATTATTCCACTTTTGACACGCGGACATGTTTTAACATCTTGAACATCCAGGTAACTCCTTGTGTGAAGTCTAAGGGAGAAAAGGAAATACATTGTTAGTCTCTCTACCTTTCTTCTTTTTATTTTAATAAGAGATGGTATCATTTTAGGCAGACAGTTTGATGTCATATTTTTCTATGATATTTTCACAGTGTGCACCAGGGCGCCTGTACTCTGCAGCTATATGACATGCAGGATTTTTCCCCCTCCGCATCAGAGCCTTAAAAACAAGCTCCACGGCACCAGGCACAAAGACTATCAATAAACATTCCATCTTTTCATTTTTTTTCTTTGGGATCTAATAAAGAAAAGGCAGAACTGTGATGTTTGTCCAACAGCAAACATTTCAGAAATTATTTCTCTTCTCATGGGTCTTTGATGACCAACAGCTCTCCCACCTCCAGCCTCTATGCTTGACCCCCAGGGAATGGGTGGGTGGGAAGCTCTTCTAGGGAGTGCAGTTGAGAAACTTGCTGAGCACAGTCACTGGCCTCCCCATTCATCAGACTGCAGGCGACTGGGTAAAATATGTGTGTTCTTTTCTCGTACCTGAGTGTGTCCCCTCCCTGCCTGTACCCCACCCCTTCCCTCCCTGGTTTTGCTATCAGTGGGAGTGGCTTGCTGACCCGACTAGCAGAATGCAGGCCACTTGCGTTAGCATACCAGCAAAGCAGCCGGGTTGCTAGGGAGCTGCCCTCTGAGCGTCCCTTGATCTATTTTTAAATTTTCATGCTTGTTTCCTCTCTGAAAGGAAGCAAAGAATAATACCGCTTGGCTTTCTCCTCTCTTAAGAAACAAAGTAGCCAACAAGGCTAAGACCTGTTGTGAAGTTAAAAAGCATTTGCTAATTAAGCTTCAGAATGCTATGGTATTTGTGCCCATCTAGTTTCTGCTTAATTAATTTCCAGATAAGGAGGCATCTCAGAAGAGGTAGAAGTGAGTGTCTATAAGGAGTGTAGGTGAAATTTGCTAGTGCTTAATAAAAAATCCATTATAAAGCCCTTGAACCACTATTCTTCCAAGCATTTAACAATAACCCATTATGAGACACCCAGAATCCCCCACCATGGGGAATAAATGAAAAATTTGGAGGGCTATTGAAACAGTGAGTTTTCACAGCTGATACACAGAAAAGTATTTAGCACAGGTGTTTCGGTAACTGTGAAATACCAAGGAAATTCAGTCTTCTGTGGCACATAGATTCACTGTCTTGTGTGGGATGGATTCTTATGGAACTTGCAAAATATCTGTAATATAAATAAAAGAAGAAGAAGGACAAAATTAGCTTTTACAGAAATCCAGAAATTGTTCCTTGTATGGAAGAGTCTTCCTTTTTGGCTACTGATAACTAGCAGTTTTCTTGGTATTTTTTTTCCAAGTTAAAATGAATCCAATTTCAAATGTTGTTAGTGAGTTTTTAAAATGATGTGTTATATGCATGCAGGTGTGGAGAAATCTGGTGGAATAACAAGTGTGCTAGTCTCCATGTGTTAGGATTTTTTTTTGAGACCTTAAGAGATATTTTTCTCCTTCTCCACGGCCACTTTCAAACCTCAGTAGCAGCTGATCAACAAGGTTAGGAGCTGATCTGTCTTCAAGTTACAATTCTAGTTACACTTTCTAGAGTTCATACGAATATTCCAATGCCACCATTTGGGAAGTCATGAGCTTGGACCTTATAGTTTCTCTATGTATCAATGTAGCATTCAGGAAAATAGATATGCTTAAAAAGGACTTTTAGTCTATATAAATTTCCGTAAAGCTCTTGGTTTCTCTTTTATAACTTTCAGTATAATGTATTTTACCGGGTGAGATATTGTTTAAAAAAATGCATCCATAGGAGAGTTCATCTAAAAACCCATCAGAATTACAATGGGATTTCTTCATTTAAACCATACAGTTTAATTTCTAACATATACTGACAACTTTCTGAGGGCCAATCATTTTTCTAAACACTTCATTGCCATTGATAATCACAAAAACCCTAAAAATAAAATACTGTTGTCATTTACAGTTTCTTGAGAGAAAGTTACTTGCTCTACATCATTCAAACCCAGGGCTGTAAATTCACAGAATCTATACATTTATCTGCTGTCCTATGGGACCTCCCTTCTGTGGATACATAGTACAAATTACTGGTGCAACTTGAACTATGAGTTGAATTTCAGTTTCTCAACTAACTAGTTCAAGGCATTTACCAATATGAATTCTTGAAAAGTTGCACATGAGATAGATCATTCTTAAAGAAATTAGCCAGAGAGAGGAAGGTTAACTTTGGGGATCAACAAGATAAAGGTTTTAATCCTGGTCCTTCTGTGGACCTTTTTACTTGAGCCAGTTATCAAAACTCCTCTATCAAAATTTCTCTATCTGTAAACTGGTAATAATATTATTGCCCTCATAGGGTGGTTGTGAAGGTTAAATGAGATGCTATGCATAAAACACCTACCATGTAGTAACATTCAATAAACAGTAGTTAAAAATTAAGATTTCCATTCTCAAAGTGTATTTTGGAAACTGTAATCTCAGATTGCCTTAGGACTTAAGGGCTCAGTTTTAAGTTTCCACATTCAAGGACAAATGCTTAGTGTTAAGCCCTGAGCACACCAGCACCCACTTCCATATTTTCAGTAACATATGTAAGGATGTAGATCTAGTCTTACAGGGTAGAGACCAGAAAGGCAGAGCATGTAATCGACACAAAGAGTCTGGAGAGTTTTGAAGTGTGCCCTCTTTTGTCTATCTCTTCATTGTTTTAATAGGCAATGGTATTCTTGGAGAGATAAGAATTACTCTTCATTGCCATATGTTTTTTTTTTGTTTTTTATTGTTTTTTTTTTTTTTGACTAAGAAATCTTTTGGTATCATAAAGTGAAATATCACTGGTAAGAAATTGGTTTTCATTTTTTAGAATATTCTGGCATGGCTTAGAAGCCAATGACTGTTTGACATTCTGAAATCTCACACTGATAACTTGCCATTTGTAGAAGAGGAACACAGGGAAAAAAAAAAAACATTGAATCTCCCCAGTGAAATGTGATCTTCTTGCTCTGTTTTTGGTGCAGATCTATCAAGTATTATATGTTCTCTGGAATGGGGCAAAGATTTAAATGTTAGTGCTGCAATGGCAAACCAAGAAGATGCTCAGAGAACCTCTGGGAGTTTGTTGCATTCTTCCCTTTACAGAGTGCCTGCTACATGCTCAATACAAAGTACTCAATACACAGTACTGTGTACTGTGTAACAAACACTGCTAGATACAAAGATACAGGCACTAATTGGTTCCATCTCTGGCTCAGTTGTACCACAAAACAGCAGGTAAACAGGAAAATCAGTGCCCTATTGTTCTCTAAGAATATTGCTGGAAGAGGTAAGGGAGGCTGGTGTGCATTTTTTCAGGACATGCCTATTATTCACTGCCTCCTCCCCTTTGGCTTCCAAAGCAATTGACAAATGAGTATAAGAGTGCGACAGCAATAAAATAGCCAGCTTCATTACAGGAAAGCGGGATTGGAGATGTGACTAAGACAGAGGCCCGCCATGGGCTCCTTGCAGTCCTCAGCCCCCCTGGCAAGCCCAGATGATCTGCTTATTCCCCTGGTCTTTGGCAGAGGAGCCAGGCCACTGCCAGCTCCCTCAGCTAGGGTAGAGCTCCCTCGATGTCTCAAATCTGTGTGGGCCTCCAGACGGCTAGTTTCAGCGAGAGCCTCAAAGAGGAAAACGAATGTGCAAGAGCGCTTTTCCTCTTACCGCAAAACTTGTCACTCTGCCTCCCATGAACATAAGTGAGAAATGGGGTTGGAAAGAAGGGTGAACACTTTCCTCACCCAAGAAGCCAAAAGGAGTTATATTTTGGCTTAAGAACGAAACATGTTTAGAGGAGAAAATCTGTTCCCCTTAAAATCCTTTTTTGAGCTGAATCATGAAGGGTGAAGAAGAGCCTGCAGAAGAAGAAGGGAAAAGCATTACAGACAGACGACAGGGTAAGTGCAAAGAAGGAGATAAAAGGGCCCAGCGTGAGATCCAGGTGAATAAAGAGAAGAAAATAGATTTACTTTTGAATTTGTGTTTACAGCTCCCAATGTGTTTTACTATCAATATTTCCTTTTGATCTTCACAATAATGCTGTGAGAAAGAATTGTGATAGCAATTGATATTCCGTTTTTTACATGGCATCGGTGATTGAATGAGCTAAGATCTTTAAAATACTGCACATAGTATCTAGAATAAAATTAACAAACATTAACTATTATTAATGTCACTGTTATAATTGTGTTTGTTATTATCATTGCTATGGTTACCGCCAAACTCCCTTAGCTAGTCAGTGGCATAGCTAGTAAGTCCCAATGTTAGTGACTTAGCTAGTATGCAGTGTAGTTAGTAAGATATATAATTAGTAAGAGGTAGAACTGGGACTCAGTGACATGGTGTCCAGTAGAGTCCAGGGACTTAATTGGTATTCTAAAGGAGTGTGAAGGGCTTATAATTTAGTCCTAATTTATTAACAAGTTAGTCAGCTACTATTCCATGGGTACTGTCACACAAGACTTATGGCTCAGGAAAAAAAAAAAAGGTGTATTACTATGGGATACAGCAAGAATCCTGAATTTGATATTCTCACTGGGTCCCCTTGACCCCAAGGGCAGTGTGGAGTGGCCCGGGTGGATGTTGCCCACACAGTGGACTTTACCACAACTGAGGAGTCCAAAGCTTAGAAAACCCCCAGTTTTATAAAGCGCTGGGCCTTCTCAACCTTTGCCCAAAGGAAGATGTTATCTTCATTATCCTAGTCAGGAAACAAATCTGCCTTCTGCCCCAGAGAGAGACAGCATCTCTGTCTTCTAATTTTCTTTGCTACATAAACATCCTTGAAAACGATAGAATAAAAATTGATAGGAAACGTGCAGAAACAGAGAATTGTCTCTCAACAGAAGAGACAACTTTTTGTTGACAAAAAGTAATATTTTTTTCAGGCCTGTTGATTAACAGTCCCCAGAGAAGGCTAAATTGATGCAAATGACAGATGGATCACAGATAAGCTTGGGGAGCAGATTCCATTCACCTAAAAGTTCCTTTCACTTCTTTCTTTAAGATACTAGCAGAAGAGAAGAGAACCTTCCCAGAGACAAATCCAGACAAGTCTCAGATGTCTGGGAGCATGTATGACTCAGAAACCCATAGGAACCAGAGTCTTTCTGGTGCTTGGAAGGAAGCATCATTTTGAGCATTGTATGCTCCAGAAAGTGGGGATGGCGGGTGGTGTATTACAAGATGGAGATATAGTTTCGAGAAACAAAATCACTGGCTTTAGAGAAGGCAGGAATGAGGTAGTAGTTTTCTGGACAGAAGCATAGATTCAAGCATTGAATTCCCTTTTTGTTCCATCAAGATGCCCAGGTATATATTTTAATGAATTCTTCAACTTTTAGAAATACACATTTCTGGCTCTCATCCCTGGAGTTTCTCATTCAATATGGTCTATGGAATCTCTATTCTGAAAATTTTCCCCAGGTGAATTAATGTGCAGCAAAGACTGGTGGCTGCTCTTTTTTGACGCATTTTAATATTTGGCTTCCTATGTGAGTAAGTTAAGTGATTTGTAAACAACCGTTATAACAGCTTACAGTTTAAGAATTATACATATATATATCTATATATCTATATATATATCTATATATCTATATATAGATATATAGATATATATATAAATATATAGATATAGATATATAGATATATATTTAAAAAGCTCCCAAACAAAGATATAGATCTATATATCTATATCTATATATCTATATATCTATATATAGATATATAGATATATAGATATAGATATATAGATATATAGATATATATTTAAAAAGCTCCCAAACAAAGTAAGGAGAATTAAATAGTAATCTTCTAAATCCCATCTCGTATTTGGTATTAGGATGTATTGTTTCATTAAGTATCTGCTTTTAGAAACTCTAATGTTTTCTCTTATAAGAAAATAGGTTATCATAGTGAAGAAGCTATGCTAAGTAGTATACCTGGGTTTTGCTTTTCAGCTTTAGAAAAATTAGGCATCGCTGAATACACTCCAGAAGGAAATTCATGTCAGTTTCGCTCACTTGTGGTGCCACTCTGTTGCACATCTTCATAATCCATCTTGAGTCTGTCAATTCCATCATCTAATATCTAATCAAAAGTGGGTGCTAGGTTACTCTGGTTGATTGTCAGCATAATCACCTACTAATGTGACTTTCTGTTTTTCTGACACCATCACATGATGTCAAGAGTCTTCATAACTCTCTTCCACCATGCAGTTTTTCCAAAGAGCAGGCCTATCAGCCAGAAGCCGGGAAATTGTCTTCATGTCCTCCAAACTTACAGATCAAAAGCAAAGACAACTGACTTTGCACAGGTACCTCTAGTTCCACATTAAACTACATAGAGGGAATTTTCATCTTTCCCCAGATGTGAATATTAATATGAAACGGACAGGTAGAGCTATATGTGTGGTCCACAGAAAAAGTGCTCAGAGGCACATCACAAAAGAAGATCAGATTTTTTGTGTGGTTAAATTGATATTGTTTCTTACATGTTTTATTAGGAAATTTGTCTCATGTGCTAGAGTTGTTTTGATGTTAGAGTTGGTTGTTCTAACTAGGATTCTAAAGAAAAAAAACAACTGATGGAAACAGTTATGCTTTATTTGCAGGTGGGAGTGAGACTGAAATTTTTGGAAGAGAGAATAGTGTGTTTTATATTAGAGTATTATTTCATTCAACAAATAATAATGGAATGCTTCTTAGGGTAACAAAGTAATTGGTACTAGGAAATATACAAAATAATAATCCTATTCTTTCATATAGCACTTGCAGTTTAAATACCTCTTTAATGCTTATTGTTTCATTTTGTAAAGGTAGAGAAAGTATTGCATTTTTCTTCAAGGAGATTATACAATGTGAGGGCGGGGACTTGAAGGAGTAACATATAATAATTAATCTAATTAATGGGCTACAAAATAAAATATCTCCTAACAATCAGAGACTATACAAAAATAGCATATTAACAGAATTTATTTTGACTGATAGTTCACAAAGACCCAAATCAGTCATGGTCACTGGGCCCAAACTATGAGCTTAGGCCACACAAAGTAGTAGGACAAGCATGGCTTCTCTTTACATTCACACAATTTGATTTGGCCAAAATATCCTCAGTCATTTCACTTTCATTCTTAAAGGGCCTCTGGGTTTATACTTTTCGAGAGAAGAGAATGGTTTCTGCTCCAAGCTGAATTCAGCTTCACCAGCAGTAGTAGCAATGGGATCCCTAATACAAAATGTCAGCATCTTCTGTATCAGATACTGTAAAGGACAGGAGGAGAGGGGAATGTCTGATTCGGAGGCAGGCTCAGTATCTATAGTTCATTCCAGTATCTAAAGGATTAGGATTACAACCAAGAATAATGGATTTTCCAAAGGGTAATTAAAATTCAAAATCAGAGTAAATTTTTCCTTAAATTATTGAGCTTTCCTTTGCATTCATAGACAACCACAAATGCTCATTAAATACCTGTTTTTTTTTTAAAAAAAGAACCTTAGAAATAAAAGGAATGATTATTTGTTATGTGTAGTTGTCTATGGCCGTGTAATAAATTACCTCCAAACTGTACTGCTTAAAACAACAAGCATTTATTAGTTTAAGCTTTTGTGGGTTGAGAATTCAGGCACTTTTAGCTGGTCCTCTCCTCACAGTCTCTCAGAAGGCTACAAAGTGTTGACTGGGAATTCATTCATTTCAGGGGAGGAAGCATCCCTTCCACGTTCACTCACATTGCCATTGGCAGGACTCTGGTTCTTGCTGGCTCTTAGCCAGAAAAATCAGTTCCTTGCCATATGGACTTCTCCCTAGGGCTATTCACAACTTGGAAGATTCCTTTTAAGACAGTAAAAGCATGAAGGAGAGAGAGAGAGAGATTATGAATGAGAAAGAGAGAATATGAATGAGAGAGGGAGAAAGAGAGATCACAGCATTTGTACCATAATCTCAGAAGTACCACCTATCTTTCTCATTTCTCTTTTCATTACATTGCTAGGTCCAGCCTACACTCAAAGAGCTGGAACCAAAGAGAGGGATTTACAAAGCACATGGAAACCAAGAGGTAGTTCACTGGGGGCCACTTCAGAGAATGCCTGCCATATATAGAAATTATCTAGTTCAACCATTCATTTCTATAGCCAAGGAAACTCAGGTGCAAAGTGGTTAATTATGTGTGCGGTGCAGTAGAGACTGCTGCTATTGTTGCAAGAGCCTCAATAGCCTGACATAGTTCGAAACTCTCTGATAAGAATAAGGCAGGAATGAACAAGGGTGGAAATATAGAAGCTTTTTTTTAAAGTTTTTGTTTAAATTCTGGTTAACATGTACTGTAATATTTGTTGCAAGTCTAGAATTTAGTGATTCATCACTTACATACAACACCCAGTGCTCATCACAAGTGGTTTCCTTAATACCCATTCCCCACCTTCCTCCCCCAACCTTCAGTTTGTTCTCTATCGTTAAGAGTCTTTTATGGTTTGCCTCCTTCTCTTTCTTTCCCCCTTACCCTGTGTTCATTTGTTTTGGTTCTTAAATTCCACATGTGAGTGAAATCATATGATATTTGTCTTTCTCTGATTTATTTCACTTAGCATAATACGCTCTAGCTCGATCCACATCATTGCAAATGATAAGATATCATTCTTTCTGATGGCTGAGTAATTCCATTGTATATGTGTACCACATCTTCTTTGTCCATTCATCAGTCGATGGAAGTTTAGGCTCTTTCCATAATTTGGCTGTTGTTGATAATGCTGCTATAAACATTGGAGTGCATGTGCCCTTTCAAATCAGTATTTTTGTGTCCTTTGGGTAAGTACCTAGTAGTGCAGTTGCTGGGTGGTAGGGAAGTTCTATTTTTAACTTTTTTGAGGAACCTCCATACTGTCTTCCAGAGTGGCTGTACCAGTTTGTATTCCCACCAACAATGTAAGAAGGTTTCCCTTTCTCCACGTTCTCAACATCCATTGTTTCCTGTGTTGTTAATTTTAGCCTTTCTGACAGGGGTGAGATGGTATCTCATGGTGGTTTTGATTTGTATTTCCCTGGTGATGAGTGATGTTGAGCATCTTTTCATGTATGTGTTAGCCATCTGAATGTAGAAGCTCTTTTCTACCAAAGTGGTTTTCAAACTTTGTTCATAGAGGAAAGTGAGCAGGCTTCTATTGGCTCAGTCAGCTGTTCAACTGGACCACCTGTATTTCAGTTAGTTTTGTATATTGGTCTTTCTCACAGGATGCCTTTAAATGAAGTGGTTATGCTGGTCAGAATTAACTTGAAAATAGTTGTTCCTCATGGATTTTGTTTATACAGTTTTTCAGTTTTCATATTGGAGCTAAATAGGTACTCTGTTCACATTTATGCATTTTTCCTGACCCTTACATCATCTTATCAAGGAATTATTTTTGTTACTTATAAACAGATAAAATTTTTCTGTAAGATTCAGTATGTTTGAAAATGATAGTTTTTAATAACTTTATCAATAACTTAATAAGCCAATTTGAAGTATACACTTTTTGAATTGTATCACATCTCATTACAATGAATAGATTGGAGAGACTTCTTGGGATCAGTGATATTACATATTTGAATAAAGTTTTGTTATCTAGTAAAAAAGATAGGTGTATATTAATTAAAACACTTATTACATGTAACTATGTCTTTCATATATTTCTGCAAAATCATTTTATATCCTACCACATATATACAGTAACACAGACACAAACCTCAGAAAACATACAAAGAGAAAACCGCTCACTGGATGTTTTTTGTTTGTTTATTTGCAAACTTCTAGAACTTTGTCTTGGAGACTAAATGTCTTTTAAATGTATCATCTCAATAATCTTTTTTAAAAATTTTTTTTCAACGTTTTTTATTTATTTTTGGGACAGAGAGAGACAGAGCATGAATGGGGGAGGGGCAGAGAGAGAGGGAGACACAGAATCGGAAACAGGCTCCAGGCTCCGAGCCATCAGCCCAGAGCCGGATGCGGGGCTCGAACTCACGGACCGCGAGATCGTGACCTGGCTGAAGTTGGACGCTTAACCGACTGCGCCACCCAGGCGCCCCAATAATCTTTTTTTTAAATACTTTATTTATTTTGAGAGAGAGAGAGAAAGTGTGTGTGAGCAGGGGAGGGGCAGAGAGAGGGAGACACAGAATCCAAAGCAGGCTCCAGGCTCTGAGCTGCCAGCACAGAGCCTGATGTGGGGCTCAAACTCACAGACAGTGAGATAGTGACCTGAACTGATGTTGGACGCTCAACAACTGAGCCACCTAGGCGTCCCTCAATAATATTTTTTTAACGTGCTTTTTCCACTTAAACTTTAATAATGCCTATTTTCTCTAAAAACACACTTCAATTACTTTGATCCCTCATTGTCATTCAGAATATTTTTCAACTTTAAAAATGTCTTATAAACATCACTGTTAAGAATATGCATGTACATTTATTTATGTAACTTTCTTGGAGTATCTCCTTCAGTCCTCTAGGAGTTGAATTTCTGAGTGAAAGGGTGTGTAAAGACTTGGTAAAAGTCACTAAATTGCCCTTGAGAAATTTTACATTTCCAGGAGCAGATGAGGAGAATAGAGGAATCTAAATACAGGTTTCTGCAACAATTTTTCTTTGCAATAGCTCTTTTGTTTAACTTTTCTATATTTCTTCTTTCTGAAAAGGGAGCAGCCGCCACTTTCTGAGAGGAAGGAAACTTGTATAGTAGGAAAACATGAATTTAAGTTTGCATCTCAATACCCAAGAGGCCCAAGTGGATTCTACTCTTGGCCAAGTGCGCTCTTGCATTCTTAATCATCTATGTGTTACACCAGGAAAAGGTAGTGCTCTGTCATATTCACTGTCTCTCCCATCTGTATCTCTGCCAATTTAGGAAATATTAAAAAATATATCACAAATATTTAAAGGGGAGCAGGGGAACTCATTGATTTTCTGAAAGCAATTTGTTAATTAACATCAAAGGAATAAAATCTGACTTGCATAGCCTAGTATGGCATTTTTCCATAGTCCTGGTTGCTATGGTGATGGAAGGAAACTCGTTTGTTCTGGGTCACTCCTAAATTTGTGCATGAAAGCATAAGAGATTATTTCTGTCTAATCAAGTTATTTGGAAAAGTTGAAGGGGAGGTATAGTGTTTTACAGCCATCAACCCTCAACAGAATAAAACACAATAGCTGAGAAAAGGGGATTATATTTTCCTTTTAAAAACAGAACTGAGAATTTCTAACTGACCCCAAAGCCTCTTCCAGCAGAATGTCTTACCCCCCACTTTGTGCTCATATGAGGAATGTGGAATCACATTTCTTAAAGGGAATTAGAGTACATATTGAAAAACTCTACAACCCGACTTTGCATAATGAATAAGGAGTAGGGTGTGCATTCATTAAACAATTTTACTTTTGAACTTAAATTTTACAGTGTGTCAAATGCCTCACTAGGTCTGCATTTCCAGGAAGCCAAGTTCTGTTACAATTAACATAATTGGGAAAGCTGGAATAGAGAAGGAAAGGCTCTCCTCTTTTTTTACCAGATGTCCTGGCCCCTGTGGTATATAGATTTACACATTCCCCTGCCTGCCCACCACCTTACCCACCCCTTAAGCAGATGGTAGTCTTATATGTCATTATTGGACTTTCTGTGTCAGCCCAAACGTTATTGTTAGAAAGGATTGTGGCTTCAGTTTATTTTTATTTTTGTTTATAAAAACTTTATCTTTTTTGTTTCTTTCTAAGTCACAACGATGTGAATTTAGACCTTTATCCTGATATTTATTAGCTATGTGGATAGGGAGAATACATTCACATTTTGATACTTCAGCTTTTTTATGTACAGAAGGAGTGTAGTAAGATTTAGCTATACATGATTGTTTAAGGGTTTCCTCTGTATCAGTCATATTTTGAAGCATAACAAATGACATCCAACATTTAGCAGCTTAAAATAGCAGACATTTATTATCTCATGGTTTCTGAGGGTCAGGAATCCAGAAGAGCTTAGCTGGGTGACTCTGGCTTAGAATGTCTCACGAGATTGTAGTCAGACATCAGCCACTGAGATGCTACTGAGACTAAAGATCCTGCTTCTGAGCTGAGGTGAGGCTGTTGCAAAGCTTCAATTCCATGGTGGCTGTTGGCCTTGAGGCCACTAAGTCTCATCATGTGAGTCTCTTCATAGTGGTTGGCTTCCCCCAGAATGAGTGATCTGAGAAGAAAGCATCAGAGCAGAAGAACAAGAAAAAAACATCCAACACAGAAGATATAGCCCTTTTTATAACCTAACCTCGGAAATGACAACCTGTTACTCTTGCTGTATCTTATTTATTAGAAATAAACTACTGACATTCAAGGAGCCCAATAAGCCCACACTCCAGGAAAAAGGAATTAAGCTCATTTTTTTTTGAAGAGATGAGTATCAAAGAATTTGTGGATATATTTGTAAAACCACCAAGTCTTCCTTAGTCTGCAATTTGTATTCCTATCACATATAAAATATACACGCCCTCTCAAGGCCTCCAGAAATCTCATGCCACTGCAGCCTCTGCTAAATCCAGAATCTTATCATCTCAATTGAGTCCAAGTGTGGATAAGACTCTTAGGATTTAGTTCCTTAAGTACAGGCTGCTTGAGTAGTTTTGTTCTACTTATGATACTAAAGGCATATGCTATCTACACCCAACACACATAGTACACATAGATGCATATAATGATGAGGCAGGCTTAGGATAACCAGTATATGCATATGTGACCCAAATGGGTGAAAATAAGAGGCACAAAATGTCACTGGTCCATGGCTATTGTGAGATCCAGCTAGGCAAATGTTAGAGATTCACTAATACGTTCTCAAGGTTTGGAAATAATTGTCCATGGCTTTCAACTCTACCATCTGGTCTCCTTGTTCTCTTTCCTCCTTCCTTTTTCAAGACATGTAGAATGTTTGTCATTGGGTAGTTTTCTCATCCTGCTTTCTGACAGTAGAATTTTGGAGGTCCGACAGACTTCCTTTCATTTATTTCATTTGGAAGCCCTCTTTTCATTTTATATATTCTCTGTCCTTTCATTTCAAGCTGGAAATGTTTCTGCATATATAATTCTTTTAAAAATCTTATTGGTGTGAATCTTACTGAGGGTCACACTAGTAAACAAATGTAGCACCCGAATTACTTCACAATAAGCCCCTCTCTACCTTAGGATCCTGCTGAGACTACTAATGGGCAATGCTCTTAGGATCCCAGCACTACTATTGTTTGATTGAGAGGGTCTCTGAGACAATTGATATCTTTAGTGGGTCTCTTATCTATCTGACCAACAGAAACTTAGATGTACTGCTATAACTTTTCCTGAGGCCTTATAAAATAACTGTACAGTCACTCATTTGGCTGTGTATCTAGAATAGTTTTTTCTTACAACAGTTTGTATATGCTCTTTGATGAGAAGTCATTTCTTAATTTTATAATCGTTAGCCATCTGGAATGTCTGAGAATTTTCAAAACAGTCAAATCCGGGTTCCTTCGAGTTTAATAGTTTTCTCTTTATTTTTCTTCTCAGACATTTTGCTGTAAGGAATGAGAAGAAACCAGGAAGTGATTGAATCAACTCTTAGAAATTATTAGGTTGTTGTCAACTCTCCCTATGGCTGTAGTCATCTGAAGGTTTGACTGGGGTTGGAGAATCCACTTTCAAGTTCACTCATATTGTTTCAGTTCCTCACTGGGTCTTGGTTAAAGGCCAACTGTTCTTTGTGTGGGTCTCTCCATGGCAGTTGGCTTCTTCTTGGATCAAATGATCCAAGAGGGTGATATGTATAATATGAAAATGAGATAGAGCATGCAAGTTCAAGCTGCAACCTTTTTATAATCTTGGAATGACATACCATTACTTCTGCCATATTTTATTCATTAGAAGTAAGTTATAAATCTAGCCTACATTCAGGATGAGAAGAACCAAGCTCTACCTCTTGAAGAGAGAATATCAAAGGATTTCTGGACTTATTTGAAAAACCACATTTCCCTACTCTTGTGGACTGACTTGTGTCACCTCATAAGGTATTATTTTGAAGCCCTAACCCCCAATAGGACTGTATTTGGGGATAAGGTCTTTAAAGAAGTAATTAAGTTTAAATGAAGTCATAAGATCGGGACTTAATCCGTTAGAAATGATGTTCTTATAAGAAGAGAAATAGGGGCACCTGGGTTGCTCAGTCAGTTAAGTGTTCAACTTTGGCTCACATCATGATCTTACAATTCATGAGTTCAAGCTCTGCGTTGTGCTCTGTTCCGGCAGCTGGGAGCCTGGGTTTGGATTCTGTGTCTTCCTCTATCTCTGCCCCTACCCAGCTCGTGCTCGCTTTCTCTCTCTCTCTCAAAAATAAACATTAAAATAATTTTTTAAAAAGAGAGAGAGAGAGAAAGAAACACCATGTTTCTCTCTTTCTTTTTCTTTCTCTCTCTCTGGATGTGGATGTACACACACAAAGAAAAGACCATGTGAGGACACATCAAAAAGCCTAGGAGAGTGGTGTCAACTTAAAGCAACCCTACTGGTACCTTCATCTTGGACTTCCAACTTTTGGAAATGTGAGAAAATAAATTTCTGTTCTTTAATCCAACCAGTCTGTAGTAATTTGTTATGGCATCCTGCAGACTAATTATTCACAAAGCCCAATTACTCACAAAGTATAAAAGGGAACTCAAAATTCTGAAGGTCAGAAGACCAAGCACAAATATACCTGTATGTAAAAAATCTACTTGCAGGTTTTTTTTGTAAAGTTCATGAAAATATTATACATTAGGTGAGATCAAGTAAAATTGATGTTTTGGAATAATGTTCCCTGTTTATACTGTGTTGGCTTTAAGTAAAAGACCTATTACACATAGTAGGTTTGCAATAAGTAGTATTTTTTTATTAAAGGTAGACATTTATCTGTATCATTTATTCTAATCTGCATTAAAAAAAGTCCATGAGGAATAATGCTACTACCCTACTTTATGAGAAACTTGGGCTTGGAAAGGTCAGTGGATTTTCCCCATGTTGGCATTCCCAAAAAATAACAAAACTGATATATAACACCAAAGCTGGGTTCTTTGCACTATACAAAATTTCCTTTCTAAAGAGGTCACACTAGTGTTTTAAAGAGTTCAATTCTTGGAAAAGTGACCTTTTAAATAGGGAAACTTTAGGAACTTCCTATGACAAGTACCACAAATAGAAAACCCAGTACAAATTATTTTATCTTATCAGCCTTTGATTACATGAGATTTATGTAATTTTACATATTTTGCAAGCCTCACATAGCAGCACATTTGGGGAAATAGGAAGGAAGATATACATTTATTCATTCAACAGTGTTTGGACACTAACACCCTGTAAGACATTGTATTAGTTACTTTGAGAGGTTACAAAATGTTTTACAAGGGCTTTAAACAACTCTAGAGTATATAATATGCTGAAGGCAATTAGGTATGAGTGCAAAGAACAATCATTAAGTGTATCAGTTGCTATTGCCACAGCATTGCTGCATACCAAACCATGCCAAAAATCAGTGACATATAACACTAATAGTTTATTCTTGCTTACTTGTTTGTGGGTTACCTAGGCAGATGTTGTCTCACCTAACTTTCTCATTGTTTGGCTTGGTACAAAGTGATTGACTGCATCAAGATTAGCTGTAAGTATCTCTCACCCTCTTTGATTCAGTATGCTAGCTAGAACATGCCATTCTCATGGTGATGGCAGAATGATATGATGGGGCAAGTAAAAACTTCCAGTGCTTCTTAAAGACTGGGCTCTGGAAACATTCGTCACTCATCCCGTATTCCATTTGCAAAGTAAGTCACGCAGTCAAGCTCAATGTAAATGGGGCAAGAAAATAAGACTGAGCCTTCAAAAGAGGAACTACAAAGTCACACAGCAAAAGACATGGATACAGGGAAGGGTAATGAATTGGCAACAATAATAAGGTTTACCACAAGGAATAAAAGAATAGTAAATTTTTAAAGAGACATCTAAGAAGGAGAAAAGTAAGGCATGGTGAGAATCACTTCTCTTATCAAATGTGAATTAATTTTTTAACTGCTTGATGCCTCAGTCTCCTCATCTTAAAAATGATTTTTGTAAAAATGAAATCCAGTCACATAATGAAAGTGAATACCAGTGCCTGACAAATAGCAAGAACTCAGTAAACCAAAGAAAGAAATACAGTGTTAGGACTGTGAGACATCATACTCTACTGAAAGAAGCAAGACATCCATTTATGGAACAACTAGAGAATGCTTACAGGCAACCTCTAAGTAAGAATAAATAGCATATAAAATTTGATCCATGTGGAGAGGACTTAGGAAAGTCTTCTTTATCCATATAGAATTTTTGCTTACCAAAGTAATAACTTTAGTTCCCTATTTCTCCTTTATTTTTTAACAATTAACTTCAGGGGAGCATGCATATATTTCCATTCATCTTAACTGTTTATGAGATATTCTGGTGGTGAAATAATATGGTTGTCATGGAAGCGATCACGAATCAGGAATCAGAACTCAGGAGAGTGCAGGCAGCTGACCATGGCTCATTTTCACAATACAAAAGGTTTTGGTTTTTTTTTAGTTACAATAAGTCACTTGGGAAGGAATATCTATCAATATTTTCATTTTGTGATTGCAAATCAAATTCAGTAAGCAAATAAGTCCTATAAGTGTCTAAATACAAACACATACATGTGTATATACTTGATATCTGTGTGCATGTTACATGTTATTTGTGCATTTTAGGTATGGTAATTATCATACCTTACTGCCTTAGTTAAGTTTAGAATTTTCCTACTACCCTGGTTATTGAGACCAAAACCCAACTCAGGGATTCTTTATGTTCAACTTTGCTTCCTTAATTTGTAAAATTTCTACTCTCAAGGAGTTTCCAGTTTTTCTGAGGAAGCAAAAAATATTCAAAAATAAATATTCAAGAAAACAGATAAGGATATATAGAAGGAATAATTAGGTTTACCCAGGTCCTGTATCTGCCTTTCTATGTATTCTGGGTCTACTTCCTTCAAATTTTTAACTTAAAGTGATTTGATAGACTATTTTCAAAGGTGTCATCTTCATTTGTTTTACCTAAATCTTTTTTTTAATGTTTATTTATTTTGAGAGAGAAAGAGAGAGTTGGGGAGGAGCAGAGAGACAGAGAGTAAGAGAATCCCAACCCATGATGTGGAGCCTGACACAGGGCTAGATCTCACAACTGTGAGATCATGACCTGAGTCGAAATCAAGAATTAGATGCTTAACTGATTGAGCCACCCAGGCATCCTTGTCCTACCAAAATCTTTATTTCAGTCAATTTGGCAGTGATCAAGAAAGTTTTCATTGTAGAAGGGTATTTTTATGTGCTCTGGGAGATAAAAAAATACATACACCATGGGTATCCATAGAGATCCTAGCACATGGGAGAATCAAATAAAAATTAGCCCTTCTTTTTTATGTATAAGGAAGAATGAAATTTTGTGTGCTCCTTCCTTTTAAGGGAAGAAAAATTAACAAAGCAAGTGACATTTGAGCTGCTCTTAAATAGGATCATTAAAGAAACACAAAGTAAGCAAAATACTCTAGAAATAAAAATATGGAAATACCTTTCAGGCCTTGGAAACTCTGCATCTTAGACTTGAGCAAAACACCAATGCTGAAAATGTAGTTATGGAAGTTGTAAGAATAAAAGTGTTATATGGAGTCATATATTGAATTGAATATATTATATTTATATATAATCAATTGATATATATAATCAATATATAATATATGTATATATAATGTATGTTATATATACATATATAATGTAGATAATATATGTACATATATAATATATATTATAATATATGTTATATATTGTATATTTATTATATATTATATGTACTATATTATATATATTATATGGGGGGGAGAGAGAACACACAAGGAAAGAAGGAAAGAAAACAAAAGATCATGAAGAATGGGGAGGAAAACAAAACACAAGCAGCAATGGAGATTAAGAAATTATGACACTGGGCAGTGAAGGGAGTGCAGTATCATGGAAAATATGGGAGCATCAAGTTCAAAAGAAAAATAAAATGGAGAATAAATAAGGACCATGAGGAGGAAGTTAGTGAAAATTAATTTTCTTACTGGAGAAAGGAGTTTTCTTATAGGTCATGAGAAAATAAGGAAAGGACAAGTGAACAAATAGTAAAATTTTAAGGAGAATAGGAGAGAAGTTGAAGAGGTTCATATTAAAGGGTCTTAGTGTTATCATTTTATTGAATGAACTGGATCTGATTTAAGTCAGGTAATGAGTTTATTCTTTCCCTCACTGCCTCTTAAACTGGATCCCTAAACTCATTCTTTCATAATCTGGATGAAATTTCAGTCCAGTACAACAGCTGTTCTGGTCTCTTTAGTTCCCGAGCACAGCCTTATTTTGCTAATCGAATAGTCCCAACCAATGTAGTATTGAATCTCCAAAGACATTCAGTTTGAAATTGCCTCTACTCTCTTAGCTCAGGCTTACTTTAGACTTAGAAGCTTACAGGGGAGAGGACACATGGATTCATCTTCTCCTTTATTCACCTGTTCCCCTAATCCCTATTTATTTTTTTACTCTTCCAGGAACTAGTTAGTGTAGTTGGAACAGTTGTCATTATCCTGTTGAGATGGATGTATAATTTCAGGCTCGATGTCTCTTTTGTCAAGTTTCTCAACAGAGAATTTTTTGTCAAGTTCCCCAAAGTCCCATGGGGAGGTACCAACTGCAACTTCTACACTCCAGACAAATCCTCTAATCTGGCTGGCTGCCTTGAATTTCACCCTCATCCTTTGGCCTTCTGATTGTCTACCTCTCTAATAGGTTACTTTATCCCTCCATGAAGTTCTTAAGATTAACTCAGGCTGACACTCTATCTTCAGGGTCATTTAGTTTCCCAGGAAGTGTATATCTTTTCCAGCTGTTGGTAGAGGGACACTTTGTTCCTGGTGAAGGTCACTCCATGCACCAACTCTTCCTTTCAGACTTTTCCCAGCAAGAATTAGATGCTTAACCTTAGTTTGATATATTCCATATTTCCAGGGACATATGTTATATACTAGGTTGTTATATCCAGGAATCCCTGAGACATATGTTAAAGTGTCCTTGAGGTCATTTTGAAAAGTCTTTTTTTTACTTGGTGTAATGTGAGGAGCAAAGACAGGATGTAATAGTATTTCAGTTATTCTCAGTGAAATTTCCCCATGGTTCTTAAACCTCATTGTCTTATGCATTCAGATTTACTGGCAGAATTGGTTTTGAGCCTTCTCTTTTGCAAGTTCTGTGTAGCTGGTTTAGTAACTCTCTTTAGAATGGGGGAATATTTGGCAATTATTGTGTTGTTCTCAGCCAAGGACCTGTGCAGAAAATTCAAGTCAACAGGAAGAGTTGAATTTAACATCCTGATACATTACTAAAATGGGTGATTAGATCATTTATTGAGAATGAACAGGGAGATTTAGAAATTTTTGTGATTAATAAAAGAGAAATAGGGACTCTGATAAATGAGGTAGACTGTCAGAAATGAGGAAAGGATTCAGTAAGTAACATTTGAGAGGTTTGTTAATGTCAGTATGAACTACAGCCCATCAACACAATTAGGGAATTTTGTTATTGTAAATCAGTAACATGGAAGCTAAAGAGAAAAAGGAAGAGAGCTTTATTTCCAGTGACAATCACTGGCAGAATGTTTTGCAGCATAAGATGGTACTAATCAACAGTTAAAACCTACCAGAGAAACCAAACTAGGTAGAACAGGAATAATAATAATGACCTAACCATTCATTAAGCACTTCTCACGTGCCACGGAATTGCTACGGTCTTTATATATATATATATATATACACACACACACATTGCTAAGATCTTTATATATACGTGTACACACACACACACACACACACACACACACATGCATACACATACACAGTCATGTGATATTAGCCTTGTTTTACCAAAAGGCAAAGGGAGTCTTAGGGTAAGTTAAGTAACTTTTTCCTAAAGTCCTTCAGCTGTAAATGGAGGTGGGGTTTTCAAACTCGCATCTGTCCTGTACATAGCTGGTACTCAGAGACGAATCAAAGGAGTAAAAGTAGACTTAGAGATGAATGATTATGTAGATCTAAGTGAAGAGTATGGTTAATGTCAAGTGGAATGTTACCAACGTAGAGTACTAATGAAGTGTAGTATGGGTGTGCAAATGGTATGTCCAAGTGGTGTAGAGCTGAAGGTCACTGGAGTAGAGAAGAACAAAGGACTGATACAAAAGAACAAAGGACTGTTGTTTGCTTGATGAGTGTGAATAATTTATCCATTCACATTAAAGGTGGAGAATCTAAGATTTAGGGAATTAAGATGTCAAAGAATGTAAGAGAAATGTCATGGAAGTAGGCAAAATTTGATGGCCAAATATAAAAAAAGAAAGAAAGAAAGTTAAACAGTGTGGGCTGCAAAAAGAGCTGGAGTTGTTCAATGAAAAGAATGGTGAAATAATCAGGTAATGGCTGTGGCAAATAAATATACTAGAAGACTCCTCGTTCCAAAGTATGAGAAAAGGAATTACTTCTAGAAAGAATTGAGCAGGATGTGTGATTTTCAAAGAAAGAAAGAAGACCATCCCCACACCCCACACTTCACCAGAGTGGCCTTTCCTTTCCACACAATTTAAAGTAACTCCCCCTTTATTTAAATTTATTTTTCATTTTTTAATTTACATCCAAGTTAGTTAGCATATAGTACAATAATGATGACAGGAGTAGTTTCCAGTGGTTCATCCTCTATGTATAACACCCAGTGCTCATCCCATCAAGTGTTTTGCCTAATGCCCCTTATCCATTTAGCCCACCTCCTCCCCACAACCCCTCCAAGAATGCTCATTTTGTTCTCTATATTTAAGAGTCTCTTATGTTTTGTCCCCCTCCCTGTTTTTATATTAATTTTGCTTCCCTTCCCTTATGTTCATCTGTTTTGTATCTTAAATCCCACATATGAGTGAAGTCATATGATTTTTGTCTTTCTCTGACTAATTTCACTTGGCATAATATCCTCTAGGTCCATATATGTTGTTGCAAATGGTAAGATTTCATTCTTTTTGATTGCTGAGTAATACTGAATTGTACATTTATACCATGCCTTTTTTTTCCATTCTTCTGTCAATGAACATTTGGGCTCTTTCCATACTTTGGCTATCATCGATACTGCTGCTATCAGCATTGGGGTGCCTGTGCCCCTTCAGAACAACACACCTGTATCCTTTGTATAAATATCTAATAATGCAATTTTGGGTCATAGGGTAGTTCTATTTTTAAGTTTTTAAGGAACCACCATACTGGTTTCCAGAGTGGCTGCACCAGTTTGCATTCCCACCAACAGTGCAAAAGAGATCCTCTTTCTCTGCATCCTTGCCAACATCTGTTGTTGCCTGAGTTGTTAATTGTAGCCATTTTGGCTGGTGTGATGTGGTATCTCATTGTGGTTTTGATTTGTATTTGTAATGAGTGATGTTGAGCTTTTTTTTTTTCATGTGTCTGTTAGCCATCTGGATGTCGTCTTTGGAAAAGTGTCTATTCATGTCTTTTGCCCATTTCTTCACTTAATTATTTGTTGGGGTGTGTGTGTGTGTGTATGTGTGTGTGTGTGTGTGTGTGTGTGTGTGTATTGAATATGATAAGCTCTTTATAGGTTTTGGATACTAACCCTTTATCTGATATGTCATTTGCAAATATCTTCTCCCATTCTGTTGGTTGCCTTTTAGTTTTGCTGATTGTTTCCTTTGCTATGCTGAAGGTTTTTATCTTGATGAGGTCTCAATAGTTCATTTTTGCTTTTGTTTCCCTTGCCTCTGGTGACGTGCTGAGTAACAAGTTGCTGTGGCTGAGGTCAGAAAGGAAAAAAAAGAAACTCCTAAATAGTAAAATGAAAGCATCTAGAATAAGCCGCTGTGGCACTTTAATTATTTTGAACTGAAGGCATCTGAGTTCCTGAAATCCCTTACCTGCCTAAAAACAGAACTTCCTTAAAGGACTCCATTGTCCTTCAACTGATGAATAGGTAAAGATGTGGTATATGTATACACACACACACACACACACACACACACACACACACACAACGGAATACTACTTGGTGATCAAAATCATGAAAACTTGCCATTTGCAACAATGTAGATGGAACTAGAGTGTATCATGGTAAGCAAAATTAATCAGAGAAAGACAAATGTATGATTTCACCCATGTGGAATTTAAGAAACACAACAGATGGGGGCGCCTGGGTGGCTCAGTCGGTTAAGTGGCCCACTTCGGCTCAGGTCATGATCTCACGGTCCGTGAGTTCGAGCCCCGCGTCGGGCTCTGTGCTGACAGCTCAGAGCCTGGAGCCTGTTTCAGATTCTATGTCTCCCTCTCTCTGACCCTCCCCCGTTCATGCTCTGTCTCTGTCTCAAAAATAAATAAACGTTAAAAAAAAGATTAAAAAAAAAAAAAAGAAACACAACAGATGAACATAGGAGAAGGGAAGGAAAAATAAGATAAAAACAGAGAGGAAGGCAAACCATAAGAGACTCTTAAATACAGAGAACAAACTGAGAGTTGTTGGAGAGGAGGTGGGTGGGTAGATGGACTAAATGGATGATAGGTATTAAGGAGGGTACTTGTTGGGATGAGCACTGGGTGTTATATGTAAGTAAGGAATCACTGGGTTCTACTCCTGAAACCAATGGTACACTGTATGCTAAATAACTTGAATTTAAATAAATAAATTTTAAATAAATAAATAAATAAAGTAACTCCCTTCTCTAATCATCTCCATCATATTAACCTCTTTTATTTTCCTCATGGTACTTATTATTGCAAAATCTGCTCTTGTTTGTTCAATACTTTATCCATCATAATACATGAGCCACATGAGGCCAGGGACTTTTATTTGTCAGCCAGTCACTCAGATACATCATGGAAAACAGAGCCTGACACAATAAGTGCTCAATAAAAATGTGTTAGATAAATGAGTCAGAGTGAATATTTGAAGAAAATATTGAGAATATGTTTAACCATATTGTAAGAATATGAAAGAGAAGAAGCAGGGAATGTGTTTGATGTAGTCTAGGAAGAGTTGGCCTGAACTTGATGTGGAAAGTGTTTAATAAGATATAAAATACACCTAACTAAGGAAGCCTAACCTTGATTGGTAAATGGAAATCCCCTGAATTATGGAGGTAGAGACCTGGGAAGCAATAGACTGCAGGATCAAATTCATCATGGAATAATAATTGAATTATAGGACTCAATATTTCAAAGAGCTCCTTGGGACTTGGGTGAGCTAAGGATTCTTCACCACCTGTGACTCTCCCTGAGTTCAATTCTTTGTGACTGCTGAAGAAGGTAATAAGGACGCTAAATATGATTGCTTATTGTTCCCATTCCTCTTATATCTTATATGATTCTTTGGTGGTAAACAGCAGAGTTTGTTTCAGGTTAAATGAAGTGAAATGTTGATGTTATTTCATAAATTTCTCTTTCTTAAGAAAGTTACTATTGAAAAAGAATGTAGGAGAGAAGAGCCCACAAAATCATTTCACTTGGTAATAGTCTTTCAAATGTAGAGAAGAAGGAGAAAATAGTCTATTTTAAGATATGATTATTTCGGTGTTGAAGTTCAAAATGGGAGGCAGGGAAATTAGAGAATGGGAGCAAGGTGAAGAATCCGAAAGCTAAGCAAGAGTTTTCCCATCCACATTGACAACAAGTTGGAACTTGAACTAAATAAACAGTATAATTGTAAGACTATACCAAGTTTTCTTAGGGTTCTGCATGAGTTCACATCCTCCAAAATGCCTGGAAATGCTTGGTTGGCCTTTTGTTTCAAAGAAGTGAGGTGATCCAATGAAGCTTTGTAAACTCCCTCCCATATAGAACTTTCCAAGAGAGTCTGCTCTTAGGATAGTTGAAAAAAAAAAAAAAATCAAGCGAAAAGAGTTTGCCTTTGCAGCTTATTTAGTCCTGAACTGACTGAACAAAAAAGAAAATCACCCAAATGCTTAAAAAAATTGATTCTCTAAATTCTGACCAAATAGTTGGGAATGGTTGTTTATCCTAATATATTAGAGCTCATTAGAGAAAACACAGGAATTGCCAGAGAGGATTAGTGGGGGTTCTATTTGTTTGTTTGTTTGCATTTCCTTATTGGGATTTATAAATTCAGCCACGGATAAAAGGAGGGATACAGCAGTGTCTGATCTGAAAAGAAATTAATTAAAATATTGGAAAACTAGGGATTTGGTAAATGATCCAGATTAAAACTGAACAAACATGGGGGAAATTCAGAGAACAAACATAAAATTTAAAAACATGGTGAGGCAAAAAGTCTCTTTATCTCTATAGTCTCCTTATGAGAACATGGAAAGGAGCTCTTACAAAGCCTCAGGAGGCCAAGGTGCCATCACTGTGTGTCTGTGACATCAGTATAATGGTTGAGACTGCTGTACTCTGGGGATACCTGGGTGGCTCAGCCGGTTAAGCGCCCAACACTTAGTTTCCACTCAGGTCATGATCTCACAGTTGGTGGGATTGAGGCCCATGTCAGGGTGTGTGCTGTCAGTGTGGAGACTGCTTGGGAATCTCTCTACTCCTCTCTCTGCCCCTCTCCTTCTCATGTGTGTGCACACACGTGCTTTCTCTCTCTCAATCAAAATAAATACACTTCATTAAAAAAAAAAAAAAAAGACTGCTGTACTCTGCAGTTAGATTGGTGGATTCATAACCCAACCAGATCACTTCTTAGCAGGTCTTGGGTAAATCACTTTGCTTCTCTGATCCTTTGTTTTCTCCTCTGTGAGTTGCTAATAATAGAATCTACTTCTTAGGTTGTTGTGAGGATCAAATGAGACCATGATTAGGACAGTATTTGGATTTCTGGAACTATTAATAATTTTTAGCATCATCACCATCTTTTGTGGTACCTGTCCCAGTGTCTGACCAATGGCAGACAGTAAATATGAGATGACTGACTGACTGACTGAATCCTAGCCAGAACGGAGCTTTCTACTTCCTATTATTACACTTACAATCTAAAATTAGGGGCTAAAGTTGAGCCACACACTTAGTGTCTACATAGTTCAGTCAAGTCATGTAAATGAGTAAAGCACCTTTGATGTAAGAAAAAAGAAATGTCTTCTTGATCTACCTGTTACGTTCTCACTGTGGATAGATTATCTGGATGCTGAGAAATATTCCTGTATTCCCAGTAAAATAACAACTCAAACGCTGATAAAGGGCACTTGACTACTCCTCTGTGTTAAGGATGTGATAGTGAGTGGTAGGAACTGTGGCATCCTGGAGACCCCATAACCTTGTAGAGCAGACAGCCTCTGCACACCTCCGGTTGATGGTTGCATTTGAGAATATAAGCCTAGTGTTGCCAACTTTTTTTTCTTTTTCATAACAACCTGGAAACTTAAAAAAAAGTGTTTTGTTTTGTTTTTACACATTTCCTCAATAGTTTTTGTAGTTATTACTTGTCTTTTGAACACTGGGCAGGCTAAACATTCCCTAACTGCACACAGATGATCTCGTGCAGGGGCCTCTAAGTGGGAGAGAGGCCTATTAAAATGCAAATCACCCTAGAATGCATAGCTCCTAACAACACTCTTATCACCAAGTGTCACTAGAGAAAGGACTTAGGGGGAATGGAGAACATCTGGGGGAGGTAAGATAAAAGGACAGGTGGGCAGGAGCCAGAGGCAAGATCTGCTTCTTCTACCATTTTAGCTAAAACTGGTCATGATATAGGGAACTAGAGGAAGTGAGAGGCTATTTTTGAGTGATCATGAAGGGAGAGTCAAGGGGAATATTTCAAAGAGTTCTCAGGAAAGATGAATAAGTAAAATTTAAAATACTATTTTCCAGTCAACATAGATATGTGTCAGTTAGTTTTAAAATCTCCTACTTAGAAAACAAAAACAAAACAAAACAAAACAAAACAAAACAAAACAAAAAAACTCCTGTGTAGAAATACAGTGTTGTTTTCCATTTACCTCCATCTATCTCATGTTTGTTTCTTAGAGACCCAAGTACCTCAGTGCTTTTTAATCTGTAAGACGTTTGGGGAAATGGAGAATTCTCTGTATCACTGCTGAGCACATTTTTGTTCTGCCTAAGCTTGCTGCTCTTGTCATTGATAATAGCCTTGTCATATATTTGCAGAATGTTTGCCTTTGATTTTGGCCATGAACTATACTTTTGTAGTATATCGAGAAGCTCCCATCACTGCAGAAACTGGCCATACCACAGGTACTGGTTTCTTGTCTTTCATTGTCTGCCTCATTAACATAGAGCCCATTACATTTAATTCCCTATTCAAAAAAAAAAGTCAAGGAATAAGACAGAATAAAATAGAAGATATAATTGTGGCCCTTTAGGAGCTTAAAATCCAGTAGAGAAGCAAAAGATTGAACAATACAATGTAAAATATCCCCTATAATATTATGGTATACTGTCCTCTAGTATAATATATAACTTATATATCTAGTATTCCATATAATGTATATAGTATAGTATTGCTGGAAAATATTGTCTTGCAAAAACAAACAAATAAGAAACAAAAACAAAAAAACAGGTCTTTGAATCTTATTCCTCTACCAACCAGCTAGTTGCTTTTAGGTTTACCTGTGGAAAAAAAGAAAAAAGGATAGATACCTCTTTTCCAAATAGCTGAGGATAAAAAGAAATACTGTTTGTTCAGCAATTCACATGCAATCCCTAGCTTATGGTAAATACTCTGAAAAGGCAGATATATGAACCATTGCTTGCATTCCTGTAATTTATAATCTAATTATGGATAAAATCTATATTATATAATAACTTAAACAGCAATTCCTTTGCTACCTGTGGAATATAATAACAAGATTCCTCAAGTCAATAACAAGATGTCTCAAGTCAATAACATCTACCATAAATGATGGTAACAGAGACACTGCTCGAGATTGCTGTATGGAGTACTAAGGTTTGTCAAATTACATATACTTAAAAATTACTGATTAAGGTTTAGCATATGTATGGTAAAATGCATGAACCTTAAGGGTACACCCCAATGGATTTTTTTTCATACGTATACACCCATGTAACTACCACCACTGAAAATACAGAATATTTCTCTCACACTAGAAATTTCATTTTTCTCCCTTTCCTGTCTATAACCCCTACATACCACCCCTAATTAATACTCCATCCCCAATTAACTATACTACTTTTAATCACCATAGACTAGTTTTTCCTATTCTTTAAATTTATTTTATTTTATTTTTTCAACGTTCATTTATTTTTTGGGACAGAGAGAGACAGAGCATGAACGGGGGAGGGGCAGAGAGAGAGGGAGACACAGAATCAGAAACAGGCTCCAGGCTCTGAGCCATCAGCCCAGAGCCTGACGCAGGGCTCGAACTCACGGACCGCGAGATCGTGACCTGGCTGAAGTCGAGCGCTTAACCGACTGCGCCACCCAGGCGCCCCTAGTTTTTCCTATTCTTAACCCCACATAAATAGAATTGTGCTCTATGTACTCTCTGTCATCTGGCTTCCTTCACTCAACCTTTCTTCTGTGATAGTCATCCTTAGTAATGAATGAGAGAATTCTCATTCCTTTATATCATCACTAATACTTGATATTCTCAGTTTTTAAATTTAGACATCCGGAGGAGGATATGTTAGTATCCATTTGTGACTTTGATTTGTTTTGTATCTATGAATAGTATAATGGTCGGGGTCATTTGGATATTCTCTCTCTCTTTCTCTGAAATAATTGTTTAAGTGCCCTGCCCATTTTTAAAATTATTTGGTTAATTTTCTTTTTCTTATGGATTTGCTTCCTTAGATTTTAGATGTATGAGTAGATAGACTTCTATCTGTCCATAACTTGCTTTTCTAATTCTCTCAGTGGTAGCTTGAAAAGAAATTCTTAATTTTACTGAGTTCCAATTGAAAAAAAAATTTTTGTGCCTTTTATGCGTGTTTATGAAATTAAATTTTTGTTCATTTAAGTAGTCTAGATGATATTCTGATTCTTTTGAGATAGCTGTTTTGAAGTACCAAGTATTAAAGACCTGTAAAAGTTTGCACATGGATGTTATTCCCAAAGTAGTTAGTTTCATTGCCAATACCCATTTTTATTTTTAATATCAGACCTTATTACTACTATCTCCAACCCTTTAATTTGCCCTCAGATGGCTACATATTACATTATTGAGAATCTGTCCTTTAGTTTGATCCTTTAATTTTTTGTCTCTTTTTGGAGAAGTACACTTCTGACCAAGAGGAGTCCTGCCTCATTTTAATTATTTTCACCAGAACAGAAATAATAGGTCCATTGTGATTCCAACTCCAACTTCCTTTTAACTTACATGAAATACCAAGGAGCAATTTTTTTTCCCTAAAAAATTTTTCCCTATGGAGGACAAATCAAAATAGATTGCTTAATGAGAAGTTTGAAATAGTTTATTTAAAGATAGTATTCTCCCTTTGAGCTTAACTTTCAGTGTTAATGGAGGATTGGGATTTAGATTACTATATATAGATATATGCTAGGGCTATACCCTAACAAAATGCCACAGACTGAATGACTTAAAGAACAGAAATTTATTTTCTCACAGTTCTGGAAACTGAAGGGCCAAGGCAAGGTATCAGCAGGTTTGGTTTCTTCTGAGGCCTCTTTCCTTGGCTTGCAGATGGCTACTTTTTTACTGTGTCCTCCCATGGTCTTTTGTCAGTGCTTGCATACCCCTGGTATCTCTCTGTGTGTTCACATTTCCTCTTCTTATGAGGACATCAGTTAGATTGGATTAGGGCCCCTCCCAACAGCCTCATCTTAACTTAATCACTTTTAAAGACCCTATCTCTACATATAGTCACATTGAAAGGTACCAGTGGTTAGGTCTTCAACATATAAATTTTGAAGGGGACACAGTTAAGCCCATAGCAATCACTGCTATGTATTTTAGAAGAGGATAATAAGGAAAAGTGGCATATTAGAAAGCAGATGATATGTTCAACAAGCTGCAAATATGCAACTGTCATGGAAGTTGAAAGTTCAGGAAGTGGAGTAGACTTGGAAACCCCACAGTACAACATTACCCAGATGTACAAATGAGATGAGAGTTGGGGCGCGTGGGTGGCTCAGTCGGGTGGGCATCGGACTGTGGCTCAGGTCATGATCTCATGGTTGGTGAGTTCAAGCCCAGCGTCAGGCTCTGTGCTGACAGCTCAGAGCCTGGAGCCTGCTTTGGATTCTGTGTCTCCCTCTCTCTCTGCCCCTGCCCTGCTCATGCTCTGTCTCTCTCTGTCTCAAAAATAAATAAAATATTAAAAAAAAAAATAAAAATAAAAAACAAATGAGATGAGAGTAGACTCAATAGGTAAGTGCTGAAGAGATCCAGTATAAGGTCACACTCTGAGCTAAGAGGAGTCATGAAGGAAGGTTTTCTGATTGAGAAGATTTGATACCTGATTGTAAAGGAAATAAAGGTCATGTATTTTCCGGAAGATGGCAGACATTATTTCAAAGAAGAAAATTAAGCATCTAGACCTAGGATGTCAGTCAGATACAAATGGGTGGGATATAAGTGAGAAGATAATGGGTGATATTTACTTGATTCTTTTCAGGTCTGCCTTCATGGAACTCAGTTTGATGTATAAAATACTGTCATTGGTATGAGAAACATTTACTAAAGCACCTGTTAAACCAAATTCTTATGAGGTTTAAGCTCTTATTTCCTGAATAGAGAAAAAATCCCCTTATTATTCCCTTTAATACCAGTCAAAATCTGACACTGTGTTCTTACCAACGTTTCCAAATCCGAGGACTCAGATATCTTGTAGAACATATTTCATTCCCTATGGGCATGTCAGACCAATAGTCTAATATAACAGTTCATATCCAAGATCATTGGGAGAGTGAGAAGTGGAATAACAGCCAGCTCCCTCCTGACAAGGCCCAGGAGCCACAGATTGTTTCATGTCTGTGGAAGTCCCAAATGAGGTAGCCATTGGCCATATCCAAGAAGAAAAACATCTGAGAACTGCTTGCCTAATGAGCTGCAGGTTAAAATTGGCACTAGACTATCCTGTCCATTGAAAATGGAGTTTTCTTCTTTTAAAATCAGAATTTAACTAGATTTTCAAATTTTTCTCCTGATGAAACTATTGTCTATGACTTCAAAGAAATCAAACAATACAGCTGAATATAAAGAAAAAAACAAAAATCACCTGAAAATGCCCATCCTGAATTAACCATTATTATTCTTTTTGTGACTATTATTTTCAACATCTTTCTGTGACAAAGTATTTATAAAATTTACTGAATTGAGATCATACCATATCAGCTATTGGCAGCCTGCTTTTGTCATTTAATGATATGTCATGGAATCCTTTTGATATCAACATTAGATCTACATCATTATTTTTAATGGCTGCATGGTATTCCTTTGTGTGGATAAACCATCAGTTTTTAACACTGATCCCTTTTTGAAGGACCTCGAAACTGTCTCCAACTTTTTTACTATAATAAGCCAACTGTAATGAACATCATTGTGCATTTGCCTTATTATTTTCTTTAAATAAATTCCTAGAATCTGGAGACATTCTTAAAATAGTTTATTGGTAAGATATAAAATTTTCCTGACTATGCCAGCACCCTCTTTTATTTTTAATTATTTTGTGCAGAGTATTTATGGTTTTGGTGGGGGGATGGCTTACTTTTCCCTTCAAAGATTCTGTAGTGCAAACTTTACCCTCAGACTTTTCAGGTTGGTCAAAGGGAAAGAACACGCATTGTTGTTTGTATTTCTATGTACAAGTTGCCATGGGCTATTACTAATGGATCAGGTTGGTAGAAACTCTTATTGCAGTTCTGTGAAATGCAAGGTTTGTGTGAGATGGTTGATTTTTTATGGTCATGAATGGATAGAATTTAGGTAAAACATTTTAGGAATAAAACACTAGAAGAATGGGCAAGGTAATTATAATATACTCTGCAAATGAGAAAAAAGAAGGAAATTGTGATTAAAACATTTTGGGTCAAGATCTGTCCGTTTCCTACTCTGAACGCATCTATTTTTATTTTCCCTCTTGATCTCTACCCCATCTAGGGAATGTCTTTCAATTCCTTGAACACAGCAAGCTCTCTGCTATCTCTGCTTATGTTATTTACTCTGCTCTATGCCTGGACATCGCCACACTACCTAATCCTCTGTCCCTAAAATATACAATCTTTACCTGACTAAGAAATGCCTATTGAAGTCCTCATCATGTGCCCAGTTTTGAAAGTCATTCTTATTAAAAAGCCTTCCCTAAGTCACCGAAGCTGAGTTAGCCCCTTCTATTTGTAACTAGCATTATGTTGATTTCTTATATACCTCATTTAAATTATCTGTTTTCCCCCATTTAAATTTGTGTCTGTCATATTCATCACTCATATCATTAGGGCCTAACTCAGTGCTTGGGAAAATGTGGGCACAGGTGAATATTTTTAATGAACAAATGAATAAATGAACAGAATGCAATCAACAGAATAGTCTTTGATGGAGTGGATTCATACAGCAGATATTTGGAAACGAGGATGGAAAGTCAGATAGAGCTTCTATTGTAGAGTGTCTGAAAGGCAAAGAAAGGTTAAAAATAATATATGATTAAAATATTAATCTATAGACTCCTCCCAAACTCTATAATCTGAAACAAGAAATGCCCACAATGTTCAAAGCCTAATTAAATGTTGTAAATATCTTTTCTTACAAAATCAGTGATGGCCAATGTCAAGCTGCAGACTGGCCACTTGGAGTGAGGTTATTTCAAGCAACTCAGTGATTTGGTGGGAAATACTTGCTTCTTCAGAAAGCTGGGAGAAGTGAAAAGAAATAGAAGACTACATACATGACAGGATTTTCTCTCAATTCATGGTTAACTTAGAAGAACCTTTTCTAAGATGGTATTTTGTACAAAACAATTTCAAATTACAAGAATAGATGAGCACAATGACATTTAAGCTTGGAAAACATTGCCTGTAAAATCTACTTCTTGGATATTCACCACATATTTTAGCATACTGGATGATCAGAGAACTCCAACAAGAAAGAAAGTTGTTTAGCTTTTTTTACTCTCATGTTTTTTAAAAGTTTTTATTTAAATAAAATAGTTAACATACAGTCTAATATTAGTTTCTGGTGTACAATACAGTAATCCAACACTTCCATACAATACCTAGTGATCATCACAACAAGTGCACTCTTTAATCCCCATCACCTATTTAATCCATCTCCACCCAGCTCCCACCTGGTAACCATCAGGTAACCAGGTTTTTCTCTACAGTTAAGAGTCTATTTCTTGATTTGCCTCTCTCTCTTTTTTTTCTCCTTTGCTTATTTGTTTTGTTTCTTAAATTCCACATATGAGTGAAATCATACGGTATTTATCCTTCTCTAATTTATTTCACTTAGCATACTACTCTCTAGCTCCATCCATGTCATTGTAAATGGCAAGATTTCATTAATTTTTTTATGGCTGAACAGTATTCCATTGTGTATGCATACCACATATCCATTTATCAGTCAGTGGACATTTGGGATGTTTCCGTAATTTGGCTATTTTGATAATTTTGCTATAAACATCGGAGTCCGTGTATCCCTTTGAATTTGTATTTTTGTATTCTTTGGATAAATACCTAGGAGTGTGATTTGTAGATTTTAGGGGAGTTCTGTTTTTAACTTTTTGAGGAACCTGCATACTGTTTTCCAGAGTGACTGCACCAGTCTGCATTCCCACCAACAGTAGGGAACAGAAGGTTCCCCTTTCTCCACAGACTTGCCAGCTCCTGTTGTTTCTTGTATTGTTGATTTTAGCCATGCTGACAGGTGTGAGGTGATAGCTCATTGTAGTCTGGATTTGTATTTCCCCGATGATCACTGATGTTGGGCCCAGACTTAGCTATGACACAGAATACTTTACAAACAATATGTATTTATTTATTGCAGAAAACTAGCTTGAGAAACATTGTCCTAAGTCAGAGGAAGAATTTCTGAGACTACCCAGGGCTAATATTGTTGAGACTGCTTTTAACTGTGCTTCATAGGACTTATATGGTCTTGTGCACTCTGATTTAATTAAATTACTTATTTTGTTTGTTTTTTTTAAATTTTTAAATTGAAGTATAATTTACATATAATAGTCTATTAGTTTCATGTGTCCAACATACTGATTAGAATTTTGTATGCATTGCAAACTGATCACCACAGTAAGTCTAATTGCCATCCATCACCATATAAAGCTGACACAATAGTATTGACTGTATCCTTCATGCTGTATATTACATTCCCATGACTTATTTATTTTATAACTGGAAATATGCACCTTTTGATCACCTTTACCCACCTCGTCCCCCTCCCTCATTTCCTCCAATTCCTTGCCCCTCTGTCAACTGCCAGTTTGTTGGTATCTATGAGTCTGGGTTTTGTTTTGTTTTGTCTTGTTTTTTGATTCTACATATGAGTGAAATCACATGTTATTTGTCTTTCTGTCTGATTTATTGTACTTGGCATGTGACCCTCAAGATCTATCTGTGTTGTCACAAATGAGAATATCTCATTCTCTTTTATTTTATGGCTGAGTAATATTCTAATATACATGTATATATATATACACATACATAATATATATTTATATATAAGTAGTATATATAAATATATCTGATATAACATATTAGATATAATATATATAATAGAACACAGATATATATCTATAATATATATATTATATGTATATTATAATATGTATTATTTACATAATAGAATACAGATAGATCCATTCATCTATCGGTAGACACTTAGGTTGTTTTCATATCTTGGGTATTGCAAATAATACTGCAATGAACCTAGGGGTGTATATATCTTTTCATTTTAGTGTTTTTATTTTCTTTGAATAGATACCCAGAAGTGGAATTGCTGGATCATATATACGATAGTTATATTTTTTTATTTTTTGAGGAAACTCCATACTGTTTTCTATAGTGTTTGCCCCAGTTTACATTCTCACCAACAGTGCCTGAGGGTTCCATTTTATCCATATCTATGCCAACACTTTTTATTTTATTTATCATCTTTTTGATGGTATCACTTGAACAGGTGTGAGGTGCGGAGATATCTCATTGTGGTTTTGATTTGCATTTCCCTGATGATTAGTTAGGTTGAGCATTTTTTTATGTGCCTCTTGGCCATCTTCATGTCCTCTTTGGAAAAAACTGTTTTTTTCTTTTCAGATCCTCCGCTTATTTTAAAATCAGACTGTTTGTGAGTTTTGTTGTTGTTATTATTGAACTAAGTTCTTTATATATTTTGGATATCATCCCCTTATTGAATATATAGATTGCAAATATCTTCTCTCATTCAGTAGGTTGCCTGTTCATTTTGTTAATAATTTTCTTCACTGTACAGATGCTTTTTAGTTTGATGTAGTTCTATTTGTTTATTTTTGCTTTTGTTGCCATTGCCTTTGGAGTCAGATCCAAAAATTCTTCACTAAGACCATTATCAAAGAACTTACCATCTATGTTATTTATGACTTTAATGGTTTCAGATCTCACATTCAAGTCTTTTAATCCATTTTGGGTTTGTGGTGTAAGATAGTGGTCTAGTTTCATTCTATTTTATGTAGATAAACATTTTTCCAATACTATTTATTGTGGAAATTGTCTTTTTTTATTGTATATTCTTGGTTCCATTGTCATAAATTAATTGACCATATGTTTAGGTTTATTCCTGGGCTCTTTTTCTGTTCTGTTGATCTGTGTGTCTCTTTTTATGATACTATTTTACTGTTTGATTACTGTAGCTTTGTAGTATAGTATGAAAATGGAGCATACATCTGGCTTTTTTTTTTCACTTGAGATCTCTTTGGCTACTTGGGGTCTTTATGGTTCCATACAAATTTTAGAATTACTTATTTTTGTTCTATGAAAATGCCACAGGATTTTGAAAGGAATTGCATTGAATCTGTAGATTGCTTTGGCTGATATGGGCATTTTTAACAATATTACTTCTTCCATTCCATGAGCACAGAATGTCCTTCCATTTATCTGTGTCTTCTTCAGTTTCTTTCCATCAGTGACTTTGAGTTTTCAGTATATAGGTCTTTCACCTCCTTAGTTAAATTTATTCCTAGGTATTTTATTCTTTTTGATATAATTTTAAATGGAATTATTTTCTTGATTTCTCTTTCTGTTAGTTTATTATTAGTGTATAGAATGCAATAGACTTTAAAGTACTTATTTTAAGTTATTTAAAATACATCCCAATCTCACTGGTCTAAGGCAAATTTTTGAATACAAATGTCTAAGGCAAAGCAGACTAATGATAAAACATATGTTTATGATTCTTGGGTACATGTGAGACCAAATACACTGAGAAAAAGAGGTGCCACTTGTCTACTTTTAATAATGATATAAATATCACTTAGGATTGGCATACTGTTTATAAACAGCTACAAGATTTCTGTATTTTTTTACGTGCCCCAAATGTGTTTTCCTAAGGAGGATAAATATTCCTACTGACTCCTACTTATCCTTCTAATTTGCTCATTTTTAAAATTCTATAAGTCAATGAATTTCAAATTGACAGAGTTTGAATTAATGTGATTTAGATCATAGATCAAAGACTTAGCATTTTAAATGAAAATACATTTTCTATTGTACTTCTAAGGCAGGGATTTGTGAAGTGTATAAAGCACCCTTCATATGAGTAAACAACCTAAAAATTATCTATTCCATTCATTTTTAGACTTTTTTTGAGAAAAGATTTCTACTGTGAGCAAGTTTTTCATTTGTAAAGGAGCCCAATAAATAAGAGCAGAGAAAAGTAGAGTGTTTTGTTTGAAGTGTGAGATCACCATCATTAAGCAATGACCGCAATGTAGGACACAGAGAATTTTTTTTTTTTAATGTGATAGGCATACATCTTATTGGTAAAGACTACTGCATATGCAAGGGTACATTAGAGTGGTAGAGAATGTGTAACTGGGTTCAAATTGCAACTCTACCAGTAATTCTGGAATCCTGAGTGAGCTTCTATGTATAAAATTGGTAAAGTGCCATTACTTCCTCATTATGATTATTGGATACTAATGTGTTAATTAGTATGAAGTTCTAGCATGAACTAGGCACATGGAAAGTGCTCAATACATGTTATTTATTATTATTAATAATAATATTATTATGGGATTATTATAACCTGGTATATCATTTAGTTCTAATTCTTTAATTTTATCAACCTTTTTCAACTGTTTCAGGAGGCATCTACCTTATTTACACCTGAGTTTCAATGTCCAATGATTCATTTTGTACGTTGTAGCCTTTTACTATTGATTTGCTATTTATTAGTTGATGTATCGGTATTCATTTGATGATATATTATTATTTACTGATTTGGTAGTATTTAGCTGCTTACATCCCTAAAATCTAGTTTCCTGGATTTTAACCAAGTCTCTATTTTCCAGGTAACTAGGAGGAAATCTGTCCTTTCTTCTTTCGTCTCCTCATGTGATCACTAATTTTCCTCTCCTAGACCAAAGGATTGTTGCTTTCTCCCCCACTGCTTCTTTTTTTTTTAAATTTTGTTTTGTTTTGTTTGAAAGGAAAGAAGAAAGCATTTTTACCAACTTTACCAAAATATACTGTCCAGTGAAGGGTAATCATAAGAAAAGAAGAAAAGGGCTTTCCACACAAAAAGACCTGGGTTCATATTACCCAATCTTTCCCTTACTAGCTTTGTAGGTTGGGGCAGGTTACTTACCATGAGGCTCCTCAGCTTCCTCATTTGTATAATGAGCATACTGCTAACTTTGTAGAATGGTAAGGATGAGAAAACATGTATATCTAGAATGGAGAGAATCTTTAATGTTGACTCTGATTATTATCATTTCCTGTTTTATTATAACAATTCATCATTTAGTTAACAAATCAAAAGCCACAGTTTATTTCAATATTTAATTTTCAGTAAAACTGGAGTATGCTTAATCATCACACATAATTTGAAACTGGCAAAAGCTAAGCTCAGAATTTTCTCCCATTTCAGCTGATGAAGCATTATTCAACTACTTTTATGTGTAACAAACCATAGGATGTTAATTTTAAATTTTAAAAGATCTCATTTTGAAGATCCCAATCATTGAAGACTTCTTTGTTTCATGGCTTATCAACATTTTAGGTAAAGATATTTTCAGGACCATGAGGAACACAAGAAAACGTCAAGTTTATGTAATGTAATTTGCATTTCCAATTAGAATCATATTTGAAATTTGATGCAGTGTAAATGAACAAACACAAATTATATATGTGTGTGTTTCTTTTGTGAACAAAAGAAACCAGACTTTGAGAAGCCAAGCAGTGGATATGATATAAGTCAGAATCATTCAGTCAAAGATTCCTTCGCAAATGCATCTACTGGAGTGAAGACCTTGGCTTTGGAGTATTACCATCCTGAATTCAAATACTCTCTTCAAACCTTAGCTGTATGACCATCACAAATTTGGCAGCTCCTTTGATCAGTATTATTCCCCCCGCCCCATGTGAATACTAGCATCTACTTTATGAGGTGGTTGTGAAGAATAGGGAAGACACCATGATTGTCATATAGTGATGACTAACCAGTTGCACATAGACCTTTTCCCAAGGTCCCCAACTATGTTACAAGAGTGGGAAAAACAACAATAACAAAGGATGGCTAAGAAATGGTTTCTGTCTTCACAGGCATCCCAGTCTAACTGCTATTGGAAGTGTGGGCCAGCATGGTTGCTCCATGTGGGGCTACAACCATGCACTAACTTCACACATTGACTGAGTATAGGCTTGAAAATTGATTTGCCTGGGTAATTCCTAGATCTACCACCTACTTGCTCTGTACATTTAGGCAGGTTATTTAACCCCTGTAAGGTTTCGTTTTCTCACCTTTAAAATAAAGCTAATAAGGATAATGGAAGCATTTCTTTCATACATGTATATGCGTAGTTTATGGACTCAGTGAAAATCTTGTTATATTTACTACTTAATAATAATTAATCAGACAAACAGCAGTATACTTGAAGTCATTTTTAAAAACTTTTTTCCAGTTACCAGAAATTCTGAGTTCTTATACACAAGTCACACAAGCATAGACAGGAATGATCTTTATTATATTCCATCTTTTTCAGACACTCAGACAATGGGTTCTCAGTAAGCACCACATTGGGGACACTGCAGTTAATATTAATAGGAAGGATGATGACCTCTGTATAGCCTCAGAGAAAAGAAAAAGTCATCAGTTTTTAATGCTCCTCTCAAGGAGCCTACCATTGCCATCTCTAAGTGCTCAGAACATTATCTTGCTACAGATATCTCCACCCTTGTGGCAGAGTCTACATTATTGTGGTATCTAATCATAACACAGTGAAATTCATATATTTTACTCTAATTAATGTCATCGTAAAGGGTGTGCTGTGATGAATATATGTAAATATCTCATGAGTTTGACCATGCTTTCAGCTCTGAACTCTGGCTTCCAGGAGTCAGTGCGAACTAATTGAATAACAGAAAACTCATAATTTAGCTACTGTAAAGAAACTGAAAGTGTCCTATAAACTATGCAACTAGGTCAGGATACATGATTATCTTTAGAATAAAATTTGAAGTAATTCTCTAGTTTCTTTGTGTCTTCTGAATATTAGCTGAACATATTAAATTGGAAGAATGGACATGTACAAGTTGGAAATGGAAGACACATTTTAAATGTAACTCCTTCAGCCTGCAGTGTCACACATACTACTGAGGTCCTTAGTGGGTGCCCTGTAAATGCTCGTTACCCCAAGAAAAACATTGGAAGGTCACAAAGAAAATGGGTAGGATTCCTTTGTGCTCTTTTTTTCAGTTTTGTATGGCTATGTATCCTCAGGAAATGTCCTGGATTTCTTTCTCTGAGCTGAGAGGGATAACATTCATGTCTCCTCTCTCCCCTAAGGCCAGACCTTCATCAAGTCCCATTTAGATTGCTGCAACTGTGTTCTGCCTTGTCTGCCCTCTCCTGGTCTGCACATACCCGCGAGAGTAGTCTCCCCAGAATATAGCTTTCAGAATATTACACTCTTAAAAGGGCTCTGAAATGATCTGAAATACTTTTGCCTCGTCAATAACATAGTAGATAAACATAAGATTATAACTAAAGATTCTAGTAATGAAAATGAAGCATGTTGGTAATAGTTATTGAAAGTAAGGAAAAACCCAACTTAAACTGACAAACAAACAGGCAAACAGATTTTACTGACTAAGTCAATTGAAAAGTCTAACCTGATGTTTGGCTTCAAGAGCTCCAGGCTATCATGTTAAGGTCTGGTGTCTTTTGATTTCTCATCTCTTGGCCCCATCTTCCTCAATGAATTGGCTTCATTTGCAGATAGGTTTTTCCCTCATGGTTATATAGATGGTTATTAGCTATCCTTGGCATGTTTTTGTACAGAAGAAACGTGAAATTCTCTTTTCTGCTGATATCCCCCAATGTCTTGAGATTCCCTCTCATTGGACAATTTTGGTCATATGACCATCCCTAAACCAATGGTTGTGACTAGGGGAATGGAATTCACTAGTAGGCTTGGGTCTAAATAGCATATTCCACTCCTGGAGTTCCCTCAGAACTAGCAGAGACTGAAAGTGCTAGATGAGAAGATCCCTTAATGATGATGAGAGATTATTTCCTGAATTAGAGTGAATGATGACTAAACAACACAAATAACAGATGTATATGAGGTGCATTTATTATCAATTTAACCCCTTGTACACAGTGCTAGCACAACTTTTAAACTGGTGAACTTTATGAAATGTGGAGATTTAGGTGGATATAAAAATCAAACAATGAAAAGCATGTCATTTTCTATGAACTTTTTGTAAAAAACGTTTAAAGAACTGTACTCTGGCTACTCAGAAGATCCTAAAATGGCCTGTGAATAAATTACAAGAAATCACAGAGGATTTTCTGCCCATCTCCTCCTACCCCCAAAAAAAGAGAAATAAAGGAAAGAAGAAAAAAAAAGACTGTAGCTTTGATGTGTGATATTTTAGAAGTTAAACATATTATTCAAAAAAGGTAGGAAATGGTAAAGTGGGAGTGCAAGAAGACAAAACAACTTGTTTGTCAATTAGTAAGAAATTTGAGAAAATATTTTAAATATAAGATCTAAAGATTTAATTTTTAAATCACGTTTTAACTTCAAAAACATAAAGTCTATACAACTTCTAATAGTTAAGCTAATTCTCGCCATTTCAGCTCAATAAGGCACATGCTTCCAATGCCACACAGAAGTTGTCAAGGTAGAGAAGGAAAAGAAAAAGAAACTTTTATTCTAAGGTTTTAAAGAGAACGAGTTCTTTCATACAAATGGAAGTGCCTGTGGACTCTCATCTGCAGATTGGTGAGTTGAGCTGCATATATTTCCTGCATGGTTCTCTGACTAATTTTTGTTTGTGGAATTAATCAGATCCCAATGTCCGTATTGGTAATTTTAGAAGAGGTTGTGATTTTTAAAATTCCCTGTCATGTGAAAGTTGCCATCATCTTTAATTCTCCATCAGCTTTCCTATCTTCTCCTATGTAACCTTGTGTAACCTACATGAAGTGGACTGTGCAGGGTTAGATATGAAAGTGTACGATATCCAGCAGATTCTGTTTGAAGTATTGCCTGTGTGTGGCTGGAGATGTTTTAAATCAAAGGAGCAGAAAGCACTATAGAGGGAACACACTTTTCCCTGGAGGTTTGTATTCTGGAAATACTGCTTGGAAGTTAGACTTTTCCCTCCAAAATGTTGATTTCCTGACTGTGAATGAATAGTTTTTTTTCACTATTTGGAAAGAGTCAGGAAAAGAAATAGACTATGGGGCAATGGAACATAGTGTAGGTTGGTATTGCCACAGTAGCCAACAAATCAGAGGGAGGGAGAGTAGGTGGGAGGGTGAAAGAGAAGGAAGGAAGTACTGGAGAGAGAGAAAAAAACAGAAAAGGCGAGAGAGAGAAAGAAGAGAAGGGAAAGCATTTATTATCTTCAGGATTAGAATGGAGACTGGCAGCAGCAATTAACTAAAATAAAAGAATCATATGGTATAACACACAGAAAGTACAATCTAGAACAGAGGATGGCAAACATTCCATAGGCCAAATCTGGCTTGTTACCTATTTTTTGTATAGCCCATGAACTAAGAATATTTTTACATTTTTAAATGTTTGGAAAAAAATTAAGAGAAAAAAATTTTTGACTCATGGCAATTACATGGAATTTCAGTGTCCACTATGCTATCTTATGTATCTCTTGTCTTTGTTTTCATGCTACAGTGGCAAAATTGAGTAACTGAGACAGAGATCTATGAATTGCAAAGCCTAAAATATTTACTACCTGGCATTTTTGGGAAAAAAAGTTTGTCAATGCTGGGTTTAGAGGAAAAAGAACATTTATGAGAGGACAGAAAATAAAGCTAAAGATCTGGATATACTCCTACAATACTGATATTTTAAAATTAACTGCTTACTAAGAGGATTTTGTTTATACATAACTCCCCATTGTTTAGCCAATTAAAAAAATCCCTGCCAGTTGTTTTATTGTTTTTCATAGAAATACAGGAACTGGGGGATACCATGAACATTATCTGTATGATAATGGACAATACCTAATTTAGTCTATCTGAAACGTCTATCTGGTGGAGAAGATAAGATGAATTCCCTTGAAGGGCATGTTTTCCACATCGTTTTCATCTTGTGAGCAGGAAGTAGAACAGAAATGCCCTCCTTCTCTTTCTAAGTAAAGTACGTCTATTTCCCTAAGCTTTAGGCTCATTGGTCTTTTATGTCAAGTACTCCAGCTTAACATGGAAAGTACTTATGTTATGAGACATATGAAGTATGCCACATATGAAGTATGTATGAACTTATAAAGTATTATAGATTTTGGTCAAATTCACAGTTATTAGGATGTGAGTGAACCAATTTTAGCTTTAAGTATGAACATTACTTAAATTTGAAAGGAGAAGCCCTAGATGTCATGTCCATTAGCACTTTTGTTGTGTGGCCAACACAAGAGCCAATATTCACTGGAGTGATGGTATTAGCCTCTTTTTATTTCTTTTTATATTTACATAGAAAAATTATAGACCCATTCCTATTCTAAGTAAAGAGAAATGCAGACAAATAGATGTTACATGTGTCTCTCTTCTTCAACATATACATTTTGAATGGTAATTAAAGATACAACAGTTTACCTAGTTGGACATTATCAGAGTAGATGCCTATATCAGGACTTTGTATTTCTTCTTGTTTGATTGATTGATTGATTCTGAGAGAGAGAGAGTAAGGGAGGGGCAGAGGGAGAGCGAGAGAATCTTAAGGAGGCTCTATGCCCAGCTGAGGGCCCAACATGGCGCTTGATCTCATGCCCTTGAGATCATAACATGAGTCGAAATCAAGAGTCAGATGCTTAACTGACTGATCCACCCAGACACGCTGCTTCTTGATTTATGTTCATAGAGCTATATAATTCTAGTATATGAGGACACACGAGTAGACAGAATTGCATTACTACTTGTTTTAGTCAATCATTTCAGATTCTTATAGAATACTTCCTAATTACTACTCAATTAAAGCTCCTGGCCTCAAGATTTTATATTATTTTATTTTATTTATTTTATTTTATTTTATTTAAATCCAAGTTAGTTAACATATAGTCTAATAATGATTTCAGGAGTAGAACTTAGTGATCCATCACTTACATATAAGCTCATCATAACAAGTGTACTCCTTAATGCTCATCACCATTTAGGCCATCCCCCCACCCAGCACCCCTCCAGCAACACTCAGTTTGTTCTTTGTATTTAAGAGTCTCTTGGGGTGTCTGGTGGCTCAGTTAGTTAAGTTCCCCACTTTGGTTCAGGTCACAATCTTGCAGTTCATAGGTCTGGGCCCTGCATTGGGCACTGTGCTGACAGCTCAGAGCCTGGAGCCTGCTTTGGATTCTGTGTCTCCCTCTTCTCCACTCCTCCCCCAATCTTGCTCTTTCTCTTTCTCTCTCTCTCTCAAAAATAAATTAAAAATATTAAAACAATTAAAAAAAGAGTCTCTTATTGTTTTCCTCCTTTTCTGATTTTATCTTTTCTTTCCCTTCCCCTATGTTTGTCTGTTTTGCTTCTTAAATTTCACATGTGAGTGAAATTGTATGACACTTGTCTTTCTCTGACTAACTTATTTTGCTTAGCATAATACACTCTAGTTCCATCCACACTCTTGCAAGTGGCAAAATTTTATTCTTTTTGATCACTGAGTAATATTCCATTACACACACACACACGCACACACACACACACACACACACACACACATTTTCTTTATCCGTTCATCAGTCAAGGGACATTTGGACTTTTTTTTATAACTATTGGCTATTGTTGACAGTGTTCCTGTAAACATTGGGGTGCATGTGCCCCTTCAAGAAATCAACCTTTTTGCATACTTTGCATAAACGGCTAGTAGTGCAATTGCTAAGTCATAGGGTACTTCTATTTCTAATTTTTTGGGGAACCCTCATACTGTTTTCCAGAGTGGCTATACCAGTTTGCATTTCCATCAATAGTGCAAAAGTGATTCCTTCTCAGTGTATTTTGTGAATTTGACTATGATATGCCTTGGTGATGGTCTTTTGTTTGTTGAATCAAATGGGAGTTCTCCGTGCTTCTTGGATTTTGATTTCTTTGTCCTTCCCCAGATTAGGAAAGTTTTCAGCTACAATTTGCTCACATAAACCTTCTGTCCTTTTTTCTCTCTCTTCCTATTCTGGACTCCTATGATAGGATTGGTATTCTTCTTTAATAAGTCACTGAGTTCTATAAGTCTTCTATCATGTTCTTTTGCCTTGGTTTCGCTCTCTCTCTCTCTCTCTCTTTTTTCCCCCAATACTTTATTATTTTCCATAATTATCTTCTATATCACTGATTCAATGCTATGCTTCATCCATGCTTGCTATCATGGTATCCATTCGAGCTTTCATCTTGGTTATAGCATTTTTAATTTCAGCTGGACTAGATTTTCACTCTTATCTCTGCAGATAGGGATTCTCTGGTGTCTTCTATGTTTTTATTTTTTCAACCCCAGGTAGTATTCCTATAATCGTGTTTTAAATTCTACTTCATACATCTTAGTTATATCTGTGTTGATTAAATCCCTGGCCATCATTACTCCTTGTTGTTCATTTTGGGGCAAATTCCTCCATCTTGTCCATTTGAAAGAAAAAAATTAATAAAATAAAGTTAAAAACAAAACAAGATCAAATAAAGGAAGCTAGATCCTAGCTGTGTTTCAGTCTGCTTGTTGAGAGAAGTTTGATAGATAAGAGAAAAGAGAGAAAGGAAAAAAAAGTTAAAAAAATTAAAATTAAAACTTTGAAGTTTTAAGAAAGAAAAAAGAAAACAACATAAGCAAGAACAGAAGCAAAGAAAATGAACAAATGAATAACCAAACAGAATGAAACCTTGAATGAAGTTATACCCAGTTTCCCTTAGAAAAAAACTTAGCAGCACACTATGGTTTCTAGACTAAGCGGTGGAAGGGATTTGTGCTGGTCTTCTGGAGGGTGTCCCTGGAGGGCTCAGGTGGGCGAGTCTTGGTGTAATGGCTGAATTCTCCACTTGGTGGCACTGTTTAGCTCACCAGGCTCAATCCGTGTGTGCATGCATGTGCAGGCATGCTAGAGGTGAAAATATCTTCACCTGGCTCTCTAGTCACTGGTTCGGGAATTTCATCCCTTCACAGACATGCAGTCAAGAGCCTCTCCTTTGTGTCAGTCTTCTATCTGCTCCCTGCCTTTACCCTGTCTGTGTCCAAGCTGTGTGCCTGCCAGGTAGCACCTCCCTCCAGAGTTTTATCTCATATGGGGCTGTGTTTTCAAAACCCCACCCATCAGAGACCTCTGGGGCACAGACCATGGCCAACTCTCTGAGGGGGGGTCTTACCAAGCAATGGCTGGGTGCCAGCTTCTCTCAGAAAATGTTCCCACAATTGCATAGCAATAGAGGCTCAGAGTTTATGGTAAATCAAAACACATAGCCAGAACCAGGTTTCACCACAATCTGGCATTTTTGTTTCAATATCAGTAATTGTGGCAGCTCTCTGGGGTCCACCAGGACTTTTGTCTGTGGGGACCCCATATGGCTTCTACCAAATGCACTCCAAGCAGGAAAACCACTTCTCCCTGTGTGGCACATGGACCCTCAGACTTCACTGCCTGCTGCTCCTGGGGACTCACCCTTACTTTCTTACCAGAGCACCACCATGCACTGGGCATCAAAACTTCAGACTCTGCTGTACTCCTGTTTCTAGAATTCTGGCACTATTGAAACCCCCTCCTTTCGCCCTGTCAGTGGTTTTGGGGAAGAGATTTCTTGTCCAGTGAGTGTTTTCACTCCTTCTCTCTCTTTCTCTCCAGCCACTTTCAGGGGGAGAGCTTTTCTTGTGTGATCCTGATGAGCTGCACTCTACCCCTTTCTCCTTTTCTCTTTGTGAAAATAGTTCCATACCCTCTATGGCTCTGTGTTTTTTTTTTCTCCCCCAAATCACCTCTCCACACAGCCTACCTGCCAAGTTCTCTGGCTCAAATTATGCAGATTGTTCCTCACATCAATTTCCTAGGTGTTCAAAATGGTGTGATGCTGATCTAGCTGCATTTCAGGGATGAGTCAAGCTGAGGGTCCCCATACTACTCCACCACCTTAACTCTGTCCATCCTCAAGGTTTTATACTCTAGTAGGAGAGACATGGACAAATGACATAAAATTAGGAGTCTAGAGGGAAATGTGGATGAATTTCTTTCTTTTATTTGGAAATTTGATAATGATTCATTATGCCTTAAAATGTATAATTATAATAATGGAAATTCCTACTAATATAGTATTAGAAATAATTATTGATAAACTAATTTCATGTTATTCACCAAATAAAAGGAGAATATATAAATGTGTCTCAGCAATTTATATTTAAATTTTTAATAAGCTTTGGGTCCTTTAAGCACATACAGAATTTTAATCTTAGGAATACTAAACAAATACATTATAATGCTTGATATAATTCAGTAATAATAAGTAATTATTGAAAAAATGGAGCTATAATAAATATCAAGTCATTGCATCATGGAAAGTAAAAACTTTAAGCTTGCAGTCATTAGTCATACCCTCTAAAATGGTGAATATTTATTGTACTGGTTTAAACATATTAATTTTTGACTTTGGGGCAAAACTACATAAAATTAGAAATTAAAAGGAACATTAAGTTTTAATCATAGCAATGTGACCACATGGGTACCATTAGACAAAAAAGGGAACAGATATATGGCCAGATAAACTCCATTTAAACTACCAAATAAAACAGAGTGAGTGCTGATAATTCAGTTATGATGGTATAAGTCAGCATATTATTATTAGTATTATTATTATTTTCATTTTTGGGACAGAGAGAGACAGAGCATGAACGGGGGAGGGGCAGAGAGAGAGGGAGACACAGAATCGGAAACAGGCTCCAGGCTCTGAGCCATCAGCCCAGAGCCCGACGCGGGGCTCGAACCCACGGACCGGGAGATCGTGACCTGGCTGAAGTCGGACGCTTAACCGACTGTGCCACCCAGGCGCCCCTAAGTCAGCATATTCTACATGACTCTAAAAAAGACGAAGAATATAGAATTATATACACAGGTATATACTTTACATTAAACAAAACAAAGTACAAAAACTCTTATTCTGTCTAAATCATGTGTTTGGAAACAATAGCCTATGGGCAAATCTGATCCACTTATTATTCATATAAATAAAGATTAATTGTAACACCGCCATACCCATTCCTTTGTACATTGTGAATGACTGTTTTCATGTTACAACAGCAGAGTTGAGTAGTTGTGATAGAGATCATAGCCTACAAAGCTTAAAATATTTCCTTACTGGACCTTTACAGAAAAAAATTTCTTGTTCCATGGTATAAAATATACAGCTAGCTGTCCTTATGCCCTCTATGGCTTCTGTGAGAAAGGTTTAGCCTTCTGAATTCTTATTCAATAACAAAAATATTGATTTAACAATTTTGTTTTCTTTTGGCTCATATATATTTATATTAGTAACTGGGTACCTACAGAAATATTGAGAACTAACAAGGAAAATAAAACCAATCAAAGAATGAACAAAGAATATAAAGAAACAATTCACAAATAAGGAAATCTTACTCAAATTTGTGGAGAAATTCTCAAAAGCATTAACTATCAGAAGCTGCAAATTAAAACAAAAATGAACTGTCTTTTACATCCACCAGATTTGTAAAAGTTAGAAGGTTGATATCAAGTGTTGGAGAGGATCCTGTCAGAAACTTTAATCTCCCATCTTTTATGTATGTCAACAAATTCTGGATGGAGTAAGCCAGCAGCAACTAGTGAATATAAGCCTCTATGTACTTTATCTGAGAGATAGACTTATGAGTAGTTATCCCAGGGAGGGTAAACATATCTCACAATGCCATGACAAAAGCTGTTTATAGGGCAGTGATGAAGTGAAAGACCTAAAGTTCAAAACAACAGCCACAAAACACTAACCAAAGAGAGAGAAAGATAACTCAGTCATAACACCCTACAATAGATATTAGTGTCAGGGACTCATTGAATGTCTCTAGGCTAATACCAAGGAAATTGCATAATTTTGTTTTCTTAGTATCCATATTTTTTAAAATGTTTATTTGTTTATTTGGAGGGGTGAGAGCACATGCACAAGTGGGGGAGGGGCAGAGAGAGAGAGTGTGAAAGAGAAAGAAAGAGAGGGAGAATTCCAAGCATGCTCCATGTTGTCAACGCAGAGCCTGATGTGGGGCTCAATCTCACAAACCTTGAGATCATGACCTGAGCCTAAATCAAGACTTGGACACTTAACTGACTGAGCCACCTGGTTGCCCCCTTAGTATCCATATTTTTTAAGGAGAATTTGATTTCTGCTAAATTCCCAGTAACTTGAACTTTTTTCCTATATGTAGAGGCCAGAATTCATTACAGCTGTATTGTCATAAAAAGAATCCTGAAATGTAATCATCCCCACATATTCCTTCCCCCACAAAAGTGAATTACACATTATACATTTGAATCTTTAATTTTTCCTACAATCATTTTGTTGTGCTTAAAAATACCTTTTCAAACAAACAAAACAAAACAAAAACAAAAGGGGGTTGTGTTTTTTCTGAAGCTGTGATGGCTTGGTGAAAAAAACATTTTCCTTCCTCATATTTGCTTACAGTAAACTTTATAGGCACTTCCTAAAATAAGATGATCATGGATGGTCCTCTTCTCAGTGTATTGTTCCACATGATTTACAAAGTAGACAACATGCACACACACTCAAATTCCTATTTGGATTAATATGCTCAATTTCACATAGAAAGAAGAGTGTCATAGTCTAAGGCAGAGATTCATTGGCCATCTTCCCTAGTTTCAAGGACCATCTTCCTCCAGTAACCTTTTCACTTCCTAATGATTACTTTATGTGTTGATGTTCTTTAGGAGTGACCTTCCTGCCAGTTATGCGTGGTGAACTCTGCCTTTTTCACAGAGTGTACAGCAGAGCCCTCTCAAGTCATGACAGTTGGGTTTCTTGCATACATTTCCAGAAATATGTATTTTTTGGTTTGACACTGTTTAGGAAGAACTAAACTAAGGTCTATATGTGGTCAATTATGGCAGTAAAAAGACTTATGATTAGTCAAGGATACTTATCCAAAGAAGTATTCTAGGGATTTTGGGAAGTTTGTGTTGATATTACTAACTTTGGAAAATTAGGTGAAAATTTACTGGCTGTTTTGCCCCTTATTTTCATATTTATTTTCTTATTTATTTATTTTTTGAGTACCTAAAAAATATTTAAAGGAACGTGGTCTGTCAACTCCATATGCTTATATTCTTCCTATACCACTTTTAAGATTTGAGATTGTACAATTTTTAGGGGTTCCCTTTTTTTTAAAATATTTTTTTTTATTTTTAAGTAATCTATATACCCAATATGGGGCTTGAACTCACAACCTCGAAGTCAAGAGTTGCATCCTCTACTAACTGATCCAGCCAAGCATAAGGGTACCCTTTATAGTGATGAATTATATGACAATGAAGAGTAACAACGTGATTATCATGCAAGCTAACAAATTGAGAAACTGTTTTGTCTTATATTTTATTCCATTCTCTTACTATTTTTATCACTTTACTACTTACTCTTATTATTTTATTTTAATACTGTTTCATTGGAAGTCACATCCATGCAATTGCAAATACAACTTGCCTGCATTTCTCAGTGGTTCCAAGAGGCATTTTCTACTTTTCTCTGTCTTGCAAACTTAAACATAGGCAACAAGGTTATCATTTCATAGCTGTTGAAATGCTGCCATTCATCTTCTGTGATGTAATTTTACATAGTCAGTCTGAACCGTAGCTGTGCATAACTATTTCATTGATATTCTGTCAAATGTCACAAGCTTTCAAGTTCAGTACCTACACATTTATTGCATTGAAGCTAGAGATTACCTGAAAATCGTCTTGTCAGGTGTTTCGTCCCATTAGGTATAAAGAATATATAGAAGGCAAGGGAGGGGCCCCTGCTGTTTTTATGTGTATGTTAAAAAGAGTTTTCTGAAGACTAACAGTGTTCCAAAATAATGATTGCAACTTATTTCTTTTGGTAGCTCAGTGTTTTACATTTTTGAGAAGTGAATAAATGAATGAAATAAATGGAAAAGCTCTCCATTAGTCAGCAAAGCACGGCTTAGCAATGACCTCACGGCCGTCACTGACCTTACTGCCAAGCACTATGTAAGTGAATATAAAAGAAATATACAAATAGAAAGAAGGAGAAGGAGGAAGGGAGGAAGAAGAGGTAGAAGAAATTCTTGTTGAAGTTGTTTCTGACACTGTATCATAATTCTTAGGAACACAGACTGGGGTCAGACAGATAAGAATTTTGTATCCTAAATATGCCACTTTCTTGTTATGTGGACTGATTAAAACAAAAAAAAAATACTTTGCCAGTAGCTGTTTGAGGGATTTACACATATAAGCTTATTTAATATTCACAACAATTCTATGTGATATGTGTTTTAGTGTTACTAATGTTATCATCCACATTTGTAAATGAAGAAATAAAGCACAGAGTATACAAGTAGCTCAGCTAATAAGTAGCAAAGCTGGAACTGAATCTGGTACTCACATTTAACCCCATGTCAAGCCACTAACTTTTTATTATAATGCCACTTCTTAAGCAATTGAACGTTTCTATATCACACACACACACACACACACACACACAGGAAATTGGATCATTATACCTACTTATGTAGGCTAGATGTGAGAATTACATGAGATAAATCACAAGGAACAAAATATCCCCACAATTCCAGAGACTGTCCATAAAATGTGATCAGCAATCCATATTTCCTGTGTCCTTGCCTTCATTGCTAATTCAAAGTCTTTTCAACCTTTCACAAAGTTACCACTCTTCCATTGACATTTAAAGGATTCTGCAGTTATTCTTCATATGACTTCATGGATCTTCCTATTCAGGTATACCTACCCCTGCTTTCCTCCTCTTTGTTCTACCACTTCCTAATGAGTGACCTATATTCATAGAAATCCTTGAGGAAAACCCCAAGTGGATACAGCATCATCACAAGCATGCCACCAATGGTGCCAAGGGCACTGTCTCTAGATATTCTCCTGCAGCCACCAATCCTCTAGGAAATATAAGTCTCTTTGAGTGCAGTTGGCATCTCTATCATAACTTGGTCTCCAATATGATGCATCAGATTTAAGGCAGCCTAACATCATTATAAGGAAGTCTTTTTTTTTTTTTCTTAATTTTTTTTTTTCAACGTTTATTTATCTTTGGGACAGAGAGAGACAGAGCATGAACGGGAGAGGGGCAGAGAGAGAGGGAGACACAGAATCGGAAACAGGCTCCAGGCTCCGAGCCATCAGCCCAGAGCCCGACGCGGGGCTCGAACTCACGGACCGCGAGATCGTGACCTGGTTGAAGTCGGACGCTTAACCGACTGCGCCACCCAGGCGCCCCAAGGAAGTCTTATGAAAACTGTCCCTTGAGCTTTCTTCCCCAAACCATTTCCTAATACATTTAAGCCTCAGTACCGGTGTTTAAAACCAATTCAAGAATATGCACAAGATGAAGATGTTCATCCTATCTCTTTACTGGTTCCCTAAGTTCTACAGAGTGTGTACATATGCGCAGACCTTCTCACTTAGCATTCAGGCTAAAAAACAAGAACCCTTAGGCGAATTAATACATGCAAGTAGATCCTACAGATCCGTGAAGTACCAAATAGTCATCAGTAGACTTTTTCAGATAAATCTAAATTATTTTTAAGTTCAGTCAGACCAGGTATACACAAATAGTTATAGTAAATATATTAAACATTCATTTTATCTATTACTCTTCACCCAGGAAATACTTTAAAGTTAGCTTTCCAACCATATAGTCATTCATTTAGCAGTTTTCTTTAGAAACATAACCTACAAAGTTTACAGAAGGAATAGAGAAGAAAGATAAGCCACTTTCTCTGCAATCCAGAAGTTTGTAATCTCTTTGAATAAAGGAGGCACACATACTAGAAACACTAAAGTAGTTAAGTAAATAAATCTGCAAATGTTAATATTCATTCATAGATTTAGTCACCAAATACGTATTGAGTGTCTACCATGTCCAAGCACTATATTAGGAATTAACAGTACTGTGATGGATGAAACAGATGTACTTTCAATCCTTATGGAGCTTATCCTATAGTGGAGAAAATGAGAAAAATGCATAACAAGATAAAGTTTGCAGAAACCATTATGCAGGAAATAGAGTAAAGACTCGAAGAGTAGGATTTCAGAGAAGGAGTGTCTGTTACTTTTCTAGGGTTGCCATAACAAAATGCCACAGACTTGACGCTTTAAACAACAGAAATTTATTTCCTACAGTTTTAGAGGGTAGAAGTCCAAGATCAAGGTATTCTCAGGGTTGATCCTTTTGAAGCTTCTCTCCTTGAATTGTAGATATTTACCCTCTCTAGAGTCATCAGATGGTCTTTTCCATTTGTGTGTTTGTGTCCAAATATGCTCTTTTTATGAGGACATCAGTCATATTGGGTTAGGGCTCATTTTAATAACCCCATTTTAATTCAGTTACTTCTTTAAATATAGTCAAAATCTATCTTGAAAGCCACCACATTCTGAGGTACTGGAGGATAAGGACTTCAGCAGGTTAATTTGGAGAGACACAATTCAGCCCATAATAGAAGTCATCAATATTATCTCCTGCAGTATCCCTGGTAGTGGCCCAAGACTAGATAGACCAGAAATATCTGAGCGAAAAAAAAAAAAACAACCAAAAACCAAAAAACAATCTGCATCCTACTCCTAGAGAGGTGGGAGCACAAAAAAGTGATATTATTAAGCTTTCCAGATGTTTTCGATGTGGATTCAGGTTTGGTAACTCCTAGTACAGTGGTCAAGAATAGTTGGAAAGACATAATTCATATGGTCATGCTTGAGTTGAACAATGAAGGGTGGAGGAAATTTGGATATTAGCGATTCTTAAATTTTTTCATCTTACAACCTCTTTGAAGATGGTTAAGAGCTTTTATGTATCTGGGTTTTATCTAACAATATTTGTGTTACTAGAGTTTAAAATTAAGACATTTAAAAATAGCTATTAATATATAAAAATAATTAACTATTATATGTTGGCATAAATAACAGTTTTATCACTGTTTTTATACCAGAAAAAATTAGCAAAAGGATGTCATTGCTTGACATTTTTGCAATTCTTTTAATATGTGGCTGGATAGAAGATACCTGGATTCTAATATCTACTTCTGCATTCAGTCTATTGTGATATCATTTGTCATGCAGCCTCTAGAAAACTTTACGGTAAATTTAGGAGTGAATGAGATTTAAAAAGGATAATAATGGCTTAATAACATTATTAAAATAGTTTTGATCTCACAGACCCCTGAATGGGCCTTGGGTATTTCCAGGAGGCCTTAGAGCACACTTTGTAAGTCATTGATGTAGATTAGAAGTGAATATTTTGTGCTTTTGTTAGATGTCCTGTGTGAGAAAACACTTCCTAACAGAATGTCTATGACCTATTTAAGGATAACATGGATATCTTGACTGGAACATAGTGAAGAGTTTCCTTTCTTTGCGCCAGATTGTTCCCTTTGTGCCAGATTGTTGCTCTTGAACATGATTCTCACTCATAAATGAAATTGTCCATGTTTTGGAGGGGCGTGTGTTTGTCTTCCTCCTATTGCTACTTTTTTTTTTTACCCCAATTGCTTTTTGCTGTTTTCTTTCTCATTATTAATTTTGGCAGGCAACGTAACCTAATGATTAAGAACAGAGACCTACAAACTCTTTCTGTAAAGGGCCAGATCATCAACACTTTAGGCTTTGCAGTCAATGTGGTCTCTGTGGTAACTACTCAATGCTACTATGGTAGCATGAAAGCAGCCACAGAAAAATCTAAACAAAGGAGTGTGGCTTTGTTCCAATAAAACTTTAGTTATGGACACTGAAATTTGAATTTCATATAATTTCAAGTGTCATAAAATGATATATATATTTTCCAATTTAAAATGTAAAACTGTTCTTAACTCTGGCTATACAAAAGTAGGCAGTGGGCCAGAATTGGCTCTTGGGGCTATTATAGTTTGCCACACAGTTGGGAGTGAGTGATCACTTTCAACACAACCCCTCTAAGCCTCACTTTCCCCATCTACAGAAGAGCAATAATGATAACTACTTTATGAGGTGTCCTTATTTGAATATTCACAAAGGATTAATCATAGTGCCTGGACCATTGCTAGTTTTTGTTTTTATCAACTGGTGTAACAACATTCTAAGTTAGTGACTTTGGACTGAATCTTATCATGAGCTTACTTTTTGAACTTGTAGTGAAAGATAATACAGCCTTTACAGGAGAAAGACCTAAACTAGTTATGTGTAAATTTGGGCAAGGCATTTTTTTTTTTCTGTATCTCATTTTCTTCACCTTCAAAATGAAATTGGTGGGAGGCCAGTCTGCTTTAAAATTCAAAAGCTCTGAACCCAGAAATGCTAATTGCCTTGCTTGTATCCTTATTTTCCCATCAAAAATGAGAGTAAAACAATATGGCTATTCCTTTGGGAAATATACAAAATTTTTAGTATCCCCTAGAGAAAGAAAGTTCAGCACTTCAGGTCATTTTAATTAACTGACAAATATAAGGCCCCATGAGACCATGGAAACGTGTTGACTCCTCTTCCATTTTTAGTTGTTTACCCATGCTGGTTACAAATTTCAGTTTTCTAAACTGACTTCCTTGTTTGGCTGAGTAGAACATGTTATGTATTTTATTTTATTTTATTTTATTTTATTTTATTTTATTTTATTTTATTTTATTTTATTTT